>NC_062260.1:21784871-22084871 GCF_916048215.2 Malus sylvestris
CCTTTCTTCCTTCTTCTTTTTCGTTTTCCGTCTTCCTGTCTCTCCTTGTCGGCTCTCACTTCTCTCCCTTCTCTGCACCACAAGCACACACGCACAGGCACACGAGTGTGCGAGGAAGAACCATCACCCTTCACCATCTCGTCCTGCTCTCTCTCTCTCTCTCTCCCTCTCGTTCCCGCGACCCCAGAAAACCGGAAAAGGGACTCCGGCGAGATTTTTCAATCTTCGATTAGGTAAGCCCCTAATTATCTCTATTTCGTCCTTGAATATTGCTGGAATGACTTTTAAATTAGATTATTTCTTGATTTTGGAGGTTTTTAGGACGAAACCACCACGGGTGTAGGCACACCCATCTCCGGCGACTTTCGAGAGAATTTCCGGCCAAACCACGGCGAGTTGGCCGGCGTGCAAGGTATCAATCTCTTCGTCTCGTCAAGTACTATAACTTTCCTTTTTGTTTCACTCAATTGCATTGAGTATTGAATAAGTTATACTCATTTGAAATCTTACCCAGTTTCCGGCGACCTCCGAGGGCTTTCGAGGCAATTTCCGGCCAAACCACGGCGAGTTAGACGTCGTGTGAGGTATCATTCTCTTCGTCTCTTCCAGGGCTACAACTTTCATTTTTGTCTCGCTTGATTTCGTTGAGTAGTGACAAAGTTATGGCCGTTTAAAGTGGGGTAATTTTCCGGCCGAATTTCCGGCCTTCCCTCTCGACAAACCAAGGCCATCCGGCCTTCCCTTTCCCTTTCCCTTGGGCCTTAAGCCCGTTTGTTTTAGCCCAAAACCCTTTCCCTTTCAGTTTTTGTTTTTATTCTTTTTGTTTTAAAACCCCAAAGGCCTCGGGTCTTATTAAATGGCCTTGGGCCGGTTTTGATTTAAAGGGGCTTAAAGCCCTGCCCTAGTGAGGCCTTAAGGCCTTGTGCCTTGTGTGTGTGTGTGTTTACCCGTGCATGTGTATGTGTGTGTGTGTGTTTATGCATGCACATGCATGCCATGCATGTGTGTGTGTGTGTTTGGGCTAAAGCCCAAACCCCAATTTTTCCATCCTAAACCCTTTTAACCCAAAAACCCTAGGTTCCTAAAATCTATTAGGGCCTAACCCATCCAACCCAATTCCCTTATTTTATTTAGTTCAAAACCCAATAGGTCCTAACCCTATTTAACCTAAACCCTAATCCGGATTTCAAGCCTAAAACCTGTTTGACCTAATTTGACCGTTGATCCCCGGTCAACGTTGACTTTAGGGTTGACTTTTCGGGTTTTCGTCCGGTACCCTTTTTAGGGTAATTCGACGTTCTGAATCCGTTTCTGACGTCCGTTTTCCCAAATTCAATTTCTATTATATAGTTTTATTAATTGGACCATTTATGTGCTTAGGGGCGATTATCTGTGGCGTTCCTTCTTCGATAGGTTGCGTGGCTCTTCGGCGGCTAAGTACTGTGAGTGGACCCCTTCTAAAATGCATGTTTTATAGTAGAAATGCATACATAAAAAGCATGAATTGATGATTACGTTTTATGAAACGTTTTGTGAGATAACATGCTTACTGAGGCTACTTTGAATTATTACTATTTTTCCTATAACCCATGTTCTTATAGAATATCCGATGGATGACGATATGATATTTAGAACATGTTTCGAACACCTCTTTATAGTATAGATGATGGATGACTTTATACTATGAAGTTGTTTTTCAATATATATATGTTCAATGGTTTCGTACTTACCTAGTGGTCCTTTCCGCTACGGGACGTAGGGATAGATTCCAGTCCGTCCCGGGCGACGGTTTGGTGTTGGCATAGGGCCTGGAGTGTGTTTCCTCTGGCTATTTAGCACAGAGACGGGGAGCCGGCATGGGGCCTGGGGGTTATCGGACAATTCACTAGTGATTATTATATATGAGTTATGATTTGAGATACTGCACATCATGCTAGGTTTCGAAAAACCTATGTTTATCATTATATATGTGTTTTCATAAAACCTGGGGGTTAGTACGTTGATAAATTTTTATTATATATATATATCAACTTGGTCCACTCATGTTTGTTTTGCGCCCCCTTCAGGACTTAGAATCGAGGCATACAATTCCGGCATCAAGGCACTTCCGCATCGGCATCTTCGAGTCATCTTGGTGTGGGACTCATTCTTTTATTCATTCCATTTTATATTATTTCTTTTAGTATTCTAATTAGTCGTATGCTTTGAACACGTTCCTTAAATGCATATTCTTTATTCTTTTATATTTATAAACCTTATCAATTCCTTGTTTTCAGCATTTGCACTCAATAAATGGCTTTCGTCACTCTCGGGTGTCGGCCAGCACGTGCCTATCCTGATATTCGGGGAATTATCGGGATCGGGGCGTGTCAGTATTGGTGTCCTTTGTATGTTGGGCATTTTCTTTTCTCTTTTTCTTGTACCGCTGGACTAGCCAAAGTCACTTTCCCTATTACTCTCTCTGCAACAGTTTTTCTCCAAAAGTGTTTTTTTAATTGTTTTTTTAATGGGAACTTAATGAAGAAGATTACAACTTATTGTACATTGCCTTTTGAATTTGGAACTTAATGAACCAAAAGTGTCCAAAAGAAAAAGAATAATGAACCAAAAAGAGTCCAAAAGAAAAAGAATAACGAACCAAAAGTGTCCTATGTTCCCCATAATACTTCTACTTTCAAGCACAAATATTCTCTTGATCTTCTTTCTCTGCTACCATTCAATTCTCTTCTTTAGTACCATTCTTCTTCCAGTTTCTCAGCTTAGAATGGCGGGAAAAGACACAGCCGCAGGTCATGCAATCGGGATCGACCTGGGGACAACCTACTCGTGTGTGGCCGTGTGGCAGTATGATCATGTAGAAATTATAGTGAACGATCAGGGTTACAGGACAACTCCATCTCACGTTGCCTTCACTGATGCCGAAATACTGGTTGGTGAAGCTGCATTTAACCAGCTCATCAGAAACCCTTCCAACTCCATCTTTGGTAAGGTTCTTCCCACTTCTTTTCCAAATTGGTAATCAGCTTTTCTCAATCGTTAATGACACATATTGCGTTGTTCTAATAAAAGAGGCTGAAAGGTTTGTCTTAATTTTGTTATGGTGATCTTAATAGGAGGCTTAAGATTGATGCTTAAGAAGTCGTAGTCGGACTACTGTGATAGTATGAATGTTTGCACCAGTTTTCTGATTCAAATTATTGTCTTAATTTGTTTACAAAATTCTTTTTAATTATCTACTTTGTTAGATTTGTTTTCTAATTGTGGCACCAATTTTTAGATGCAAAGCGATTAATTGGTAGAAGATTTAGTGACGCATGTGTTCAAGATGATATTAAGTTGTGGCCTTTCAAGGTCATTGAAGGTCCTCATGAAAAGCCTACGATTGTGGTCACTCACAAGGGCCAAGAGAAGCAGTTAGCTGCTGAAGAAATCTCATCAATGGTTTTGGGAAAGATGCGAGAGATTGCTGAGGCCTTCCTCGGCTCAACTGTTAAGAGTGCGGTCGTCACAGTCCCTGCTTATTTCAGTGACTCACAGCGTCAGGCTACAAAAAATGCAGCTATCAGTGCCGGCCTAAAGGTGCTGCGTGTCATCAATGAACCAACTGCTGCAGCCATTGCTTATGGCCTTGACAGGAAGGCTGGCTGGTACAGCAAGAGAAATGTTATGATGTTTGATTTTGGTGGCGGTACTTTAGATGTGTCGCTAGTTACCATTAGTTGCGGCGTGTTTGATGTGAAAGCCACTGCTGGGGATACTCACCTTGGAGGTGAAGACCTAGATAACAGAATGGTGAATTACTGTGTGGAGCAATTCAAGAGGAAGAATAACTTAGACGTGACTGGAAACTCCAAGGCACTTAGGAGGTTAAAAAATAGTTGTGAGAAAGCAAAGAGGAGACTTTCATTTACGCCGCTATTACTCGGGGTGGAGACGGGGCGTGAACGGGACATGACTGTTGTGATACCAAGAAACACTAAAATGCCCGTCAAGAGGAATTATACTGTTACCACTCGGCATGACAACCAAGCAGTTGTTAGATTTGCCGTTTATGAAGGCGAGAGTACAACAACAGTGAATAATTACTTTCTGGGTGATTTTAGGCTCAAAGACATTCCTCCAGCTCCGAGGGGTGTTCCTAAATTCAATATTGTCTTTGATATTGATTCCAATGGGATTCTGAACGTATGTGCTGAAGACATGTTGACTGGCCAGAAGAAGGGGATAACTCTCACAAATGACAACTTGTGAAGGAATTGAAAGAATAATGTAAGAAAGAATCTTATGTCATGCTAAAAACCGAAACATGATTTGTTTTACTTATGCGTGGCTACTGTGTAATTTATCTTGATAAAATGGTTCTAATGTTTCAACTATTATGTTAATTTTGAATTCGTGCTTTCACACGTTTACCCTTTATTTATATTCCTATAACAATTAGGGTTTTAATCTTCCAAAATAAAAAATTAATAATTAGGGTTTTTGAAACAATGACCTAATCCTTCATCTAACAAACAATGCACAAAACCAGTACAATTATTTACACACTCTAATAGAGATGCATCATATCAGGGATGGAACCAGGATCTAAAAACGGGAGGGCCGAAAGCATGAATCTACAAGTAAAACATACAAATTTCAACAAATATATAAACCTTTGGAAAAGTTGTTGGGGGCCATGGCCACTGCAGGCTCAACATCAGTCCACCCTATATCCTATCAATATATGTCAGATTCACTTGTATGTATACGAGTGTGTGTTGACAAGTGTATCGATTTTATGTATTCAAAGACGACAAAAAATTAACACTTTACCAAAATTTATACAAACCAACATGTTTTGGGACCTAGATGAAGCCAATATGTGATTTATATTCCTATCTCCGCTCGATTTGTCAAGGGACAAGTTAGTCCTTTCCTGCACTGTGGCATTAGGACCATGCTGAACTTCAATTTGATATTATAAGGCACTTAAATTTTTTTTTCCTTTTCAAAACTTCCCTTTATCACTTGCACCTTGATCAAAACTTATTTGCTCTTCATTGCAAGTGGTGGAATGCCTAGTGGATATGGCTCCTTTTCAACTCACTACTTTTTAGACGCAAGCTATCTAATTCCGAAGATATTTCTGATATAGCTTAGAGTAATAGTATCATTTGTAATAAATAAATAAATAAACTGAAAGAAAAAAAAAAACCTATTTGTTCTTCATTATCTTTTCCCTTTCATTTAGTGCCATGAAATTCCGAAGACATATATATCTGGTATGTGGTGAAATATGTATAACTAATAATTTTGTATATAAAATTCATTCTCTTAGTGTGGGAAGGGAGAATTGAACTTGAATATTGGGTGCATGAGTAAAAGCTTTTAACCATACATGCCCCTTGCAAGTATTATTATTATTATTATTATTAACTCTGTTGATGCTGCAATCTTATTGAATTTTAGAAAGTGAGATGGCCGGTAGCTTAATTTGATTTGAGTTGTGTAATTAAAGGAGTTGCAATTGATAAGTTTAACAGTAGAAATTTGTTCTTTTTGTTTTATAGGTTTTGCGCTTTGGCATGGATGAACCTTTAACAAACAATTAACCAAAACTATTGGTTGTTCTTCTTTGAGTTAGCGCTGAGAATGCTGAGAATGTCAGGAGAAGAAGAAGAATTCTCCCAATTTTCCAAATATGCCTTAAAAAGTCATCGAAACAGAATAATTCTCGGAGGAGTACTTTACTTAGCAACTGAGATATGTGCTAGCTTTCTATCTGCAAAAGCCCAGATCCACTTTCAATATGTGCAAGTTGTAAAGTTCTCTCAGAAAAAAATAAAAAAGAAGGTAAAGTTAAAAGGCAGTAAAGGTAAAGGTATAAAGTAATGCTTATCATTTATGCTTTGTTTTAGGGAAGCTAAAGAAAACTTTGAGTTTTAATGATAATGAGAAAATAAAAGGTAAAGTAAATAGTATCATGTTTGACTTTTTAGTATAAAAATGTGGTTTTTCGTTAAAATAAACAGTACCGTGGGCTTTTTGTTAAAACTCTTCTTTTTTTTAGGAAAACTAATGAAAATTGTTTGAAAACTTTGAGTTTTAATGATAAGGACAAAATAAAGGGTAAAATGAATAGTACCAAGATTGACTTTTTAGTGTAAAAATATGATTTTTCGTTAAACTAAATTGTATCGGGAGCTTTTCGTTAAAGTTCCTTTTTTTTTTTGGTAATCGTTATCGTTTGTGCTTTGGTTGCTGCATAATTTGGCATAGAACAGGCAATAGAAAATCAATTTTGGAGACTTATTGCATTCCAACGTTTTTTGCACAAAACTTTAGAAAAGCAAAAGATAAATGATTCTTCGTTCCCAAGTTAGATCTAAGTTATGAAAGACACCACTCTGAACTCTTTCTCTTCCCCAATAAACTAGCCTGACTCGCTCTCTCTAGTCCGTCCCTACTACTCTCACTGAACTAATTTTTCTTCTCTGCTCTTCTTCTTCATCGTGTTCCCGTGCAGAGAATGGCAGGAAAAGAAGGCCACGCAATCGGGATTGATCTGGGGACAACGTACTCGTGTGTCGCAGTGTGGGAGCACGAACGTGTGGAAATCATAGTGAATGATCAGGGTAACAGGACCACTCCATCTTGTGTTGCCTTCACTGAGACTGAGCGATTTGTTGGTGATTCAGCCATCAACCAAATTATCAGGAACCCCACCAATTCCATTTTTGGTTAGCTCCTCGTTTATCTCCTATTAATTTAACAGTGTTTAATTTCGGAGTTAGTTCATGGAAAATGCTTATATGCTAAGGCTAATAGAATTTATTTTTTTAACACAACAAAAAGCAGTGAGTATGAACATTATGAAGTTGAATTATAACTATCGCTGCAGTGTATTTTGTCGTTAAGATGAGTTATTCATTAAATATTCGAAGAACTCATCTTACTAACCACATAGAAATTGTTCTTTCTTTCTAGGAATGTTTTTTGTTTTTTTTTAAATGAATCAGTTATTTGCAGATGCAAAGAGGTTAATTGGTAGGAGATTCAGTGATGCCACTGTTCAAAGTGATTCGAAGCTCTGGCCATTTAAAGTCACCGAAGGTCCTGGTGGCAAGCCCTTTATTGTGGTTACCCACGAGGGACAAGAGAAACAGTTTGCTGCCGAAGAAATTTCAGCCATGGTTCTATCGAAAATGCGGGAGATTGCTGAGGCCTACCTCAACTCCACTGTGAAGAATGCAGTTATCACTGTCCCTGCTTACTTCAATGATTCACAGCGTCGGGCTACAAAAAATGCTGGCAACACTGCTGGCCTAAATGTGATGCGTATCATCAACGAACCAACTGCTGCAGCAATTGCTTATGGCATTGACAGGAAGGCTGGTTGGTATAGCAAGAGAAATGTGATGATATTTGATTTAGGTGGTGGTACTTTAGATGTTTCACTACTTACCATAGGTGATGGTGTGTTTGAAGTGAAGGCCACGGCTGGAGACACTCACCTTGGAGGAGAAGACTTCGATAACAAAATGGTGGACTTTTGTGTTGAGCAATTCAAGAAGAAGCATAATTTGGACGTGAGTGGAAACTCTAAAGCACTAAGGAGGTTAAGAGACGCATGTGAGAAAGCAAAGAGGAGGCTTTCATTTACTTCAGCCACTGACATTGAAATCGACTGTTTGTACGAGGGTACTGATTTCTATACTACTATTACCCGTGCAAAATTTGAGCAACTGAATATGGATTTCTTTAACAAGTGTCTGGAGCCAGTCGAGAAGTGTTTGAAGGATGCCAATATGGAAGTAAGCAGTGTCCATGATGTTGTTCTTGCCGGTGGATCTTCTAGAATTCCCAAAGTGCAGCAACTATTGCAGGATGTGTTCGGGGGGAAGCAGTTGTGCAAGAGTATCAATCCGGATGAGGCAATTGCGTATGGTGCCGCTGTTCAAGCTGCAGTCTTGAGTGGGAATGGAAATGTGAAGCTACATAACTTCAATCTCTTGGATGTCACGCCTCTGTCACTAGGGGTTCAGACTAAGGAAGACTATTGTGAGACATTCATGTGGGTTGTGATTCAAAGAAACAACAGTATTCCCATCAAGAGGAAGACAACTCTACAAACTCGATATGACAATCAGGTGTTCGTCAACTTCGCCATTTATGAGGGTGAGAGTACTAACACAAAAAATAATAATTTTCTGGGTCAGTTTGTGCTCGAGGGTATTCCTCCAGCTCCAAAGGGCGCCGCTAAATTCGATGTTTGTTTCAGTATTGATGACAACGGTATTCTAAGTGTCTCTGCTGAGGATAAGTCTACCGGCCAGAGGAAAGGGATTACAATCTTGAGTGATAAAGACATAAGGAACTTTGAAGGGATTGAAGTACTGAACTAATTAAGAAGCCTAGTCCTAGAAGTTAGGACATATAATATAAAATCAGCTTTACGTTTTAATTTTTTGAGTCCTTTTATCTTTATTGGAATATAAATGAATCTATAAGTAAAATATACAAGGTTTCAGCAAATATATAAGCCTGTGGAATAGTTGGCGGAGGCCATGGCCGTTGCAGGCCTCTACATCAGTCCGCCCCTGCCTTCTATCAATGTATGTTATACTCACCTGTATATGGGTGTGTCTTGGCAACTGTATCGATTTTGTGTATTCAAAGAGAAAAAACAATAGCATTTTACCAAAATTTATACAACCAACATGTTTAGGGATTGTTGAGGGGACAAGTTAGTCCTTTCGTGCAGTGTGGCAGCATGACTATGCTGGACTTCAATTGGATATTATAAGATCATTTTTTTTTTGTTTTGAACAAATGATATTACCTACATTAAGGGGTAGGGGTAGACTTAGCCTCACAATGAACTAGCAATACAACAACAACAACAACAACAAAGTCTTTTCCCACTAAGTGGGGTCGGCTATATGAATCCTAGAACGCCATTGCGCTCGGTTTTGTGTCATGTCCTCCGTTAGATCCAAGTACTCTAAGTCTTTTCTTAGAGTCTCTTCCAAAGTTTTCCTAGGTCTTCCTCTACCCCTTCGGCCCTGAACCTCTGTCCCGTAGTCACATCTCGTAATCACGAAACTTCTAAGTATCGGAGTGTGGTATTGTCTTGACTTGCCTTATCTGTCTCATAGGTAGATGTGGCATCTTCTCTGGAAGTACTCTTCCTCCATCCAGGGGTGGTATCTTTAATTGGTAGAGATGCACAAGGTAATGTATCAATTTCACTTGAAGCTTACTTGTAGTTTCAGGCTTGGTCAAGCGCGATACAAACCATGTAGTAGGAGTCCCCCAAGTCGCCGAGCTAGGGGATCTGCTGAAATAGGTGACAGACAAGGTAAGCAATCAGAGCTCCGGCTGATTGTTCACATTCTCCCTATCTTGCAGGCAGCATGAAGGATAAAGAGAAGAAAAATGAGAAGAGATGATATAGGATACTTTTGCTTTTGAAGAAGTAACTTTCCACAGGCTTATTCTTGAACTGAGCTGGAGGGTTTTCTGGTTTCCTCCAGAGTATAAGGCCGACTGAAGAATTTGAGGGTCAAAACAAGTCCATCAAATCTAGAGTACGTTCGACCCTGCTGATATGGGTTACTTTTGCTTTTGACAGAGTAGTGGATGTATCGCCACGTGTGCTGTTACGCTTGTCTCCACATGCTTCCTTGTATCCTTCTCACTTGCCATATCTGTTCCTCAGGCAGATGCGGTATCTTCCCTGGAAGCATAAGATGTTGAAGATGAGTACTCGAAAGCAATGCCAGGTAAGTAATCAGGTAAGGGGTTCCAGGAAATCAGTTCCTGGCTGGAAGCTTGATTCCAAGTGCTGACTGATTGCTCTCTTTCTCCTTGTCTTGCAGGTAAGAACAAGGCCAAAGGAAAAGACAGGGAAAAAGCATGATATGGGATACTCTTGCTTTTAACCCTGATGATATGAGATATTCTTGCTCTAGTATAGCTTGTTTGCAGAGATATTATCGGGGGGAAAGAAAGCTGAATATTTCGAAAGGCTTCGTTGGGAGTGCCCTCTCAGATATGAGGAAGGGTTGAGCATTTTTGCAGGTCTGCCTGTCCGTTGGGGATGGAGGTCGACATATATAGGAGTCTCCGTAACAACAAGTAGTAATGTTATTCCTTTACCCTGCTTGGTCATAGCACGGTAGTGGGAGCTGCCAGCTTCACATGTTTTAACTGTGTCAGAGCACTTTGAAAAAGTGGTCTGTGGTATCTGGAAAGCTGATGTTGCGTGTGAAGATTACAGACAAGCTTTATCCAAGGAGATCCGGCTCTTGAAGTTGGGAAAGTGGTGCCTCTTCGGTTTTCGAACAAGCAATCCTATCGGGGATCTGGCTTTCGAGATTCGGAGAACGATGCCTCTTCGATTTTTGAGAAAGCAATCATGCTGGGGGTCTGGCTCTCGAGATTCGGAGAGCGGTGTCTCTTCGATTTTTTAGAAAGTAATCATGTTGGGAGTCTAGCTCTCGAGATTCGGAGGGCGGTGCCTCTTCGATTTTGGAGCAAGCAATCTTGTTGGGAGTGTTTTCTCGAATGTGAGTAAAGGTTGGGCATGTTTGCTAGTCTACCTTGCCACGAAGCACAGAGGTTGACACACAGAGACTTTCCAATTATCCAGCAATGGTACTGTTCCTTTACCTTCTCTTCGATTTTTGAGAAAGTAGTCATGTTGGGAGTCTGGCTCTCGAGATTCGGAGGACGGTGCATCTTCGATTTTGGAGCAAACAATCTTGTTGGGAGTGTTTTCTCGAATGTGAGTAAAGGTTAGGCATGTTTGCTAGTCTACCTTGCCACGAAGCACAGAGGTTGACACACAGGGACTTTCCAATTATCCAGCAGTGGTACTGTTCCTTTACCCTTGTGGGTAATAATATGGTAGCTAGACCTTCAAAATTTATGT
Source organism: Malus sylvestris (assembly GCF_916048215.2). Taxonomy (NCBI): domain Eukaryota; kingdom Viridiplantae; phylum Streptophyta; class Magnoliopsida; order Rosales; family Rosaceae; genus Malus; species Malus sylvestris. The sequence goes on from NC_062260.1 coordinate 21,795,790, forward strand.
GTCTAAACTTTGTTAGTGCTGTTTCTTTGCTATTCTTTTACCCTTCTTTGTCAGAGCGATGTAGTGGGAGCTGCAAGCTTCATGTGTCTCAACTTTGGCAGAGAACTTTGGAAAAGTTATCTGTGGTACCCATGAGCTACTGTTGCGTGTGGGAAGTGGGTGATTGAACAGTAAGATTCATGTGCTTTCTACTTCACCAGAAGTCTTCAACAGAATGCCCATAATTTCCGCAAAGCTGAGTGTGCGTGTGACAGGTGCTGACAAGGCTGGAAAAGTAGGTGCCTCTTCGATTTCTGAGATCGGCCCTCGTGGTCTCTGAGCAGCCCAGCTTTTGAGAAAGCAAGCGCCTCTTCGATTTCTGAGATCGGCCTTTGGCATAACGCAACGAGAATTTTTTAGTGTGCCTAACACAGGGTAGCCACATGTTATCATACAATTGGTGGAAAGTTCTTTTCTTAAGTGTCTCTCCTATATTAAAAAAAATGTGGCTGAATGATTAATTTTCATTGATATGTGAATGAGTGTATATAAAATAACATTCCTTGTATAACAAGAACTCTGATGTGAATTTAAACTAACCTAATAAATTAATTAATTCAAACCAAATTTACTCGCAAGTGCACGAATCAGTTGTAGTGGAAATATGTAAATACGAGATCGAAAATCCACCATAGTTGATTTAACAATTTAATCCTATAACTATTACTTAACGAATTGAAATAAAGATTGGGTTTGTATTGAAGAATAATTAAAATTAACAATGCTTAAACAAAAATCTGACTGAGAACAAATGTAAGAAAACACTAAGGCTTTGATTCCACCACTAATTGTCATACCCTAATATCCAATTGTCAACTCATGAATTATCAAATTAATGAAAACAACTTCAGCACATATGTCCGTGGTAAGGTACACATGCCAATAATTTCCCAAATAGATGTGAATTTTACCGTGATCAGGCTTAAACTCAACTATTCCTACAGTCTCTGTATCCATGGTCCGGTATACACAAACATGTAGAAATCCAATTAAGCAAAGTGAGAAACAAATTAACTACTTATCAACTTGGTCACGTCAAACAAATAGCTAATTTTCTAGGAAGCCACACAAACCAATATTCGTCTACGGTCGGATCAAAATATAAGTTCATGATTCTCATTCACAAAGCATCGATAGAATCCAATTCATGGTCAGAAATAAATTCATATGCAAATAATTTCAATATCAAAATCCTAGGCTATGGTCAAGCACAAAGAGCCAAATATCAAAATTACAATTCCACGAGTGAATGAAAACTAATCATCAATCTGAAATCCACGAATTAAACAATCAAATAACTAGAGTAATCATAATTAGGACTTCCTCTTAGCCTTAGCTAAGAGTTTAGAACCCCATGACCGAAGAATTCATAGTAGTTCTATAGAAAATATGCATAAAATAAAACTGGAAAAAAAACCGAATTGTTGCTGCTCTCTCCGTTTTTCGCCAGAAGAAGTCGGAGTCCCTCCTTTTATATCCGCTGCTCTCCCTCCTTTTTATCCATGCCTCTAGTCCAAGTTTTCTAAAAGGATAGGAGTTCAAATCAAGTTGAAATTCCTCCTTTGAAGTATCTCCACCGCCTCACTTAAAAGCCACGGATTGGAATTGGTTTTCGGCCCACATTTTTTTTTTTTTTTTTTTTTTTTTTTTTGGAGAACAAGGAATAGCATTCCACGGGCACAGAGGCCAAAGAAAACAGGAAAGCCTAAGAAAGGCAAACAGCAAAGCTTGAAACGCAAGGAAAGCAGAGCAAGGAAGATCAGAGAAAACGAGACGCTACAACCAAGTTGAAGCGTCACCCCCAAGCACTGCCCCCCACGCCTAATGAGGACAAGGAAGCCCATCATTGTTCAAAACAAAAACTAACGAAGATGGGGGCCTATCAACCCAAACAACATCACACATCTCCGTACAAACCCGCGACGAAAGCACATCCGCCGCCATATTGGCTGTTCTTGGCACCCAAGACCAGCGACAGAACTGAAAGGATTCCCCAATCTTTTTCACCAAAGCTAAAAAGGGAAAAGCCTCCCAACTGCCATCCTCCAGAGAGTTAGACAGGCAAGAAACTGCCTCAAGAGAATCAGATTCCATAATGACCTCAGACAAACCCAAAGTAACACCCAACTTGCATCCATGAAGCAAAGCCAACGCTTCCGCAGCAGCCGCATTGGAGGCCTTGATCGAGTAACGCGCTGCAGCAATAAATTGTCCCTCAGCACCTCTCACAACTACACCCACGAAACCAACCAAGGACATCCTGCACCAACTAGCGTCGACGTTGATTTTATAAAAAGGAGGATCCGGGGAAGTCCAACAGACCACCGGAATTGAAGCCTGGCCAACACCATCTCTCAACCCACATACCTCCGGACTCCTACCAGCAGCCAAAAAGGAATCCATCGCAGAAGAGATAGCCAAAACCACCCTAGAAGGAATGATTTTCACATGATTAAAAACAAAATCACAACGAGCTTTCCAAATGAACCAGCAGGTAAAGGCCACACACGACCGAACCCACATCCCATCATCTGGGGCGCCAAAATTGGAGGAAAAAATAGCCTGCAACCAAAGAAACCAGGAGCTAATAGCAGATCCATCAACTTTATAACTCAGAACCCCACCAAACCATACATGTTTGACCCACGGACAGAGGAGGAAAATATGCACAGTAGATTCATCATCACTAAGACAAATAGGGCAGATTGGGGAGTTTGAAGCTCGACGTTTAAAGAGATTCACGTTGGTGGCAAGGGCATTATGAAGAGAACTCCATAAAAAGTGGCGAATCTTTGGAGGCACCTCGATCTTCCAGAGACACTTCCAGAGTTCTTCCGGAACAGAGCGGGCATGAGGAAGGCGAGAATCCCTCAAACACAAGGAACGAGATTGAATCCACCTATACCCAGATTTAACAGAGTACCTTCCATTCTTAGAAGCCGCCCAAATCAAACGATCACGCCTACTCGAATCTCCAATTGGCGTAGCTCTAATAGTCTCAAGCTCAACGTCCGTCAAAAAAGGCTGCAGAAAATTAAGATCCCATTCTCGGGAGAGAGGACAGAAAAGTTTGCAAACCCGAAGATTTCTAGTCACCGCCACTCCACCAAGAGGAACAGGATGACCCAAGGGAAGGGAAGGTAACCAGCGATCCACCCAAACTTTCACATCTTCACCTCCTAATATTTGCCAATGAGTGCCTTGAAGAATCACATCTCTTCCCGATAGCAAGCTACTCCACGCCCAAGAAGCTCTCCCCCCTTTCGACGCCTCCAGGAAAGAACAGTGCGGGAAGTAACGGGCTTTAATCACTCTAGCCCAAAGAGAATTCGGCTCACAAATTAACCGCCAACATTGCTTTGCCAGTAATGCATCATTGAACTCCTTAAAGCTCCTAAAGCCCATTCCTCCAATATTCTTAGGCAGACCCAAGACCTCCTTTGAAACCCAGTGAATTTTCCCCCCTCCTCCAGCCTTACCCCACCAAAACCCAGCCACCAAAGCATCCAGATCATCGCACACCACTGCCGGAAATTTAAAAATGTTCATGGGGTACGCGGGAATAGCCTGGACAACGGCTTTTATTAACACCTCCTTGCCCGCCTTCGAGAGAGTACTTTGCTTCCATCCTTGCAACTTACCAGCAATCCTGCCCTTAACATACGCCAGACCCCGATTTTTTGAGCGACCCCATAATGCCGGAATACCCAAATACGTGCCTGGGTCGCCCACCACCGGCATTCCAAGAATCCGACCCAACTCCTGAGATACCTCACATGGAGTATTGGCCCCAAAGTACACACTGGATTTCTGCATATTCACCTCCTGACCCGAAGCATCACAATAATCCCAAAGCAGCTTGACAAGGTGCCTACAATTTTTTTCATCAGCCCGCATAAAAACTAGGGTATCATCGGCAAAGAAAATGTGGGATAGAGTCGGCCCCGTGGCCCCTAAACGCACCCCATCAATCAACTTCTTCTCCACAGCCACTTGGATCAAGCACGAGAGAACCTCTCCAACCATTAAAAATAAATACGGAGAAAGGGGGTCACCTTGTCGAAGGCCCCTAGACGGAGCAAACTTCCTACCAGGTTGCCCGTTAAGTATAACAGCAAATTTGACAGACGACACACACCCCATGATGAGCTTTCTCCAACTATAACAAAAGCCCAAGCACTCCATAACCGAATCCAAGAAGGCCCATTCCACCCTATCATAAGCTTTTAGTGGGAATAGGGATTGGGGCAATATGTTGGATTGTTTGAAGCCAGGAATTACTGAGGATATGAACCTGACTCTCATGGAGCCTGTTTCTTTGGAGGAGATTAAGAGTGCGGTTTTTCAGATGGGGGGCTTTAAGGCTCCGGGTCCGGATGGTTTTCAGGGGATTTTCTATCGGTCTTTCTGGGAGAATATTGAGGAGGATGTCAACCACTTAATTCAATCCCTTATTCATGATTCGGTCTGCCCGGCGCTGCTCAATAGTACCCATATTGTGTTGATTCCCAAGGTTCAGCATCTTGAGTCTGTGTCTCATTTTCGGCCTATAAGTCTCTGCAACTTCTCTTATAAGGTCCTCTCCAAAGTTTTAGCAAATAGACTGAAAGCTTTTATGCCAAAGATTATCTCCCCCTCTCAGAATGCGTTTGTGTCTGGTCGACAAATTCAAGACAATATTGGGATTGCCCATGAGGTTTTTCATTTTCTAAAAGGGCGTAAATCAAAACACAAGTTTGAAATGGGTTTTCGGCCCACATTGGTAAAAAAATCACCCTGCCTATTGGTCTTCAACCTAAAAATAAAATAACATTTAATTAAATGGATGAAGTCAATGTAATTAGGAAGACTAAAACGTATACGATGTATTAAGATCATGTTAAATTCCACTTTTATCAATAAACCTCGTAATCCTTTATAAATTACAAAACTATAAGTAATTTACTCCAAATAATCAGAATCAAGCACTAATAAATATAAATATAAGGGTAATAAATATAATAATTATGTGTCTATCAAACTCCTCCTACAAGTTAGCAGTACAATTACTATTTAAGTCTAACTAATTTCCTATTTGTCTAACATTCCCCTTCAAGTTGAGCAACTGAATATGGATTTCTTTAACAAGTGTCTAGAGCCAGTCGAGAAGTGTTTGAAGGATTCCAATATGGAAGTGAGCAGTGTCCATGATGTTGTACTTGCCGGTGGATCTTCTAGAATTCCCAAAGTGCAGCAACTATTGCAGGATATGTTCAAGGGGAAGCAGTTGTGCAAGAGTATCAATCCGGATGAGGCAATTGCGTATGGTGCTGCTGTTCAAGCTGCAGTCTTGAGTGGGAATGGAAATGGGAAGCTTCAAGACTTCACTCTCTTGGATGTCACCCCTTTATCACTTGGACTTGAGTGTGAAGAGTGGGATGGTTTCAAGTTATTCATGAACATTGTGATTCCAAGAAATTCTAGAATTCCAGTCATGCAGAAAACAAGTGTAACTACCTCTTATGACAATCAAGTTTCGGTGGGCTTTGCTGTTTATGAGGGTGAAAGCAGCATAGCTCAAAACAATAACTTTTTGGCTGAATTTACCCTTTATGGTATTCCTCCAGCTCCGCAAGGTGTTCCTTCATTTGAAGTTTGCTTCAATATTGATGCCAATGGTATCCTGAATGTCTCTGCCCAAGACAAGTCCACCGGCCAAAAGAAAGGGATTACAATCAAGAGTGACAGTGACATTCGAAATTTTGAAGGAATTGAGAAAGTGAACTGAAGACCTATTTGGTAGGCTGGATCAGATTGGAACATTAGTATTGGTACTAACGATCAATTAGTTGAATGAGGCGTTGTTAGAGTTTTCATTTGGCATTCCGATGTTAAATCTTGATTATGATGAATTTTGATGAAGTTTTAATAGACTTTCATAAATTCTATATGTGAATTTTGTGTAAATTTCTTCAAAATCTCATAGGGATCAATTTGGAGAGGTATGATTTGTCAAATCTTGATTGAATACATCCTATTAAACTTTGTAGGCTCCATTAAAATTTTGATTGAATACATCCGAATTTTACTTTTATAAAACTTTATAAATCCTAATTAAATATAGAATAAAAGGTTCCATTTCCAACCACTGGGCTAAAATAAGCTCTGGTAGAAAAATATATCTCTAGGCTAGATTCTTTTCAACTGGGCTAAAAAATAATCATTTGACAATTAATTTAATCATATTATTATCCAAGGGCGAAAGACCTTTTTTATAATTGACATTACACGCTTCTTAAAATGTTTGAACATGTTTAAAAATAGAGAAAATAATATTTAATGAATAATTGATTGAATCACATTATTACTAGCCTATTGTGAGGTACTAATTATTAAAAAATACTATTAAAAATGACGAAAATACCTCTGCCATATTTGATGCATTATTTTGGTTTGCTTTTGAAGCGTTTTGTTTGAGGGGCATTTTTGTCCAATTTCTTTTGGTGAAGCTTGTCACACCGAAAAACATTGTTCATTGAATGCTTGGCTTTATATATGAAGATTATACTCTTTGGACCCAGATCCTCTCCGGATCAGTCCCGTGGGGATCCTCCTGACGAATTGATCTCATCAGTTGGGTCGGATTAGTTGCATGTTTCTCCTTCCCTTTCCGCAGCTCTCCCTTCCGCTTCCTCTCTTCCCCCTCAACTCCTCTTTGCCTCACTTCGATGCACCCACCACCACCCCCTGCATCTTTTCGGTCTTCTTCAGCCCAACCCAACCCACCCCAATTAAGTTCCTTGTTTACTTTTTTAATTCTTATTTTTTAGTCTTGACTTTTGTTCTTTGATATTTTCTTAGCTCCTTCAAATTGGGACTTTATTCAACAGGAAGAGGAATTTGCAGCTGGGGACGCTGGGGTGGGAGAGAGCTGGAAAGGGTTGCTGGGTTGTGTAAGATGTGGGATTACAGTGGCGACGGGTGATTCGAAGTGAGAAAGTAAGAGGAGTTGAGGTGAAAAGAGGAAGGGGAAGAGAGAGCTCCGAAATGAGAGATTTTTCAGTGTCACTGTCACACGAGATGGTACACCACGTGTCCCTATATAAATGATGGGTTATGTGTGTTAAAAGGTTAATAACTTAAAAATTAAAAAATTTCACCACTTGCATAAAACCACGTGGTGTACCATAGTGTTCCCATCACAACTAAAAATTTCTCCTCTGAAAGGGGGAGAAAGACTTGCAACTAAGTCGAACCATTGGATTTGTACGAACGGATGAGATCAATTCGTCAGGAGGATCCCCACAGTATTGATCCGAAGATGATATGAGTCCATACCCCTTAATGGCAGCTGGTATACTTAAAAATCCCTAACAATAAAAGTAAAGGAAAAATAATAAACAAAAACTTTAAAACTTTGAGTTTTAACTAAGGGAATTGATTAGCACTTCAAAAATCTTATTTTGCACTCTTCAAAAGTGTATTTTTCTTTCTAATTATAGAAAGTTTGGAGTGTCAAATGAGATTTTTGAAATGCTAATAACAATTTCCTTAATCAAAAGTAATTTAATAATTTAATTTAATGATAAAGACAAAAGAAATAAAAGGAAAACAAAACCCCAATCAAAAGTGCGTGCAAGGCGCATGTCATTAGATGATTTTTTTTGTTAATAAAAAGTTTGGAAAAACCTTTTTCATTAAAGATTCCTAAAACTAGAGCATAAAACCTTCAATTTAACTCTCTAACTGGTGATTAAGGCAATCAAAATTCAATCCTATTTTACATTCATAACAGACTGCCTACATTCCAATGGGTTGTTCTTCGTTGAGTTTTCACGCTGAGAATGTTGAGAATATCAAGAGAAGAAGAAGAAGAAGAATCCTCCCAATTTTCCAAAGCTGCCTTAAAAATTCATGAAAGCAGAAGAATTACTGTTGTGAGTTGAATATGTGTGGATTGTTTATCCCACTTTAGTGAGGGACAAGGCTAAATAAGGGTTTATATGATGTCGAGCTATTTCTCATAGTGCCTATTGGTTTTAGGGAACTTTAACGAAAAGCTCTCGATACTGTTCATTTTAACGAAAAACCACATTTTTACACTAAAATGTCAATTCTGGTACTATTCATTTTACCCTTTATTTTGTCCTTATCATTAAAACTCAAAGTTTTCAAGCCCTTTTCATTAGTTTTCCTTTGGTTTTATGATAGAATCTTAATTTCATTATGGTATTAGAGTATGTTTCTCTTGCGTGAAAGCCCAAAGGGCTACACTTGCTCACGTGTCAGTTTGTCCCACAACGGTGAAGGACAAGGTCAGCTAAGGACTTACATGGTTTTGGATCACTCTCTATATTGCCAACTGGTTTTATGGTAGAGCTATTGAGATCTCTGCAACTAATTTGCAGTTTTGTATTATGTTCATATTTTATTTTTTTTGTCCAAATTTTATGTTCATAGTTCAATACACAGATAAATATTGAACTTAATTTGTATACTAGTTATCATTTGTCGCTGTTTTGTAGAATTAAATATAAAGTTGTAAGGTTGTCACAGCCCGTCCCGGGAATTATATATCGGGGGCGTGAAATGACTATTTTACCCTTGATGGGTACTAAGGTACGTATGAGTGTGACATTATTTTTGGTTTAAATATTAGTTAAGTTTGGAAGGGATATTTATATAAGTAAGTTGGTTTATAAAAAAAAATTGATTCTTGTTAATTTGATTTGGGATTATTTGGATGGTGAGGATTGTTTGGACCTCAAACTCACCCTCTCTCTTCCTCTCAGTCCCGTAGCTCTCTCTCTCTCCTCCCTCACAACCCTCTCTCACTCTCTCTCTCTAAAACTGTACGGACGACGCCCAAAACCACCCCAAACTTCGTGGATCGACATGGAAAATAGTACCATCGTGTTCGTGAGTGTCCTACGAACTCAAAGACACCATTTTCAGGTAAGAACTCCTTCGTTTTCACGTTTAAAACCCGAGGACCGAAAATGGCACTATTCATGAACTTTATGTTGGTTGATTTTTAGGACAATCCAAGCTCATAGTGAGCTTTAGGAGGTCCTAAGGAAGCTCGGGGACGTTCGTTGGGAAGTTTTGGACGTCGGGATCGTCGAGTTCGACTTTGGCCGGTTTTGCTTGATTTTTCCCGGTGAGATTTCTTGATTTTTAGAGCCTTAAACTAGTCTATCGTGATTCTTCATGATTGGGGCTTCAATTTGGTATAAAATACGAAGAAAATGGGTGAAAAACGAAGGAGAACAAGAAGTTTTAAAGTTGGCCGAAAACCGGCCACCGGAAAAACCAGTCCGGCGAGCCGAGGTAGGGGGTGATGCCCGTGGGAGGCGCGTGTCCCCGTGCCTGTCACGGCGCGTGGGGGCGTGTGGGACCTCCAAAAATTTTTCTAAAAATTGTGCAACGTCCGTGACGTCAAGTAGGTCGATGTGGTATATTCATATACCCAAATTGAGCATCGTATGAGAAGTTATTTCGAAATATTAGTGATGTGTCTAAAATTAACGTTTTTATAGTTGTTTCGCATATAGGTGAGACGTATTCCGAGGACGACCGCATCCAGGGACGCCACGGGGGTTATGACCCGTCGACTTATCAGTGAGTGGGCAGTTTTGATTTCGTATTACCTATATACATTTATTTTCCCAGAAAATACGTTTTTATAAAAATTATGAATTTAATTGCCATGCATGAAATTATTGAGATATCTAGCTTGAGTATTGATGCATATATATGTGAAATGACGCGGTGGACGCTCAGATGAGTTTATTTAATTTTTCAGCTGGGTTATTTATTTGAATTGCATTGAAAGCTCATAACCTGCACCTAGGTGATAGTGCTTATATTGTTATTCACCACACCGCACGCTCATCTTGGATCCAAGTAGGTGGATGTCGTACAGACCATGTGAGGGTTCCGACATGCTAGTTGTACAGATCACTAGATGTGATTCCAACTAGTGGGTGACCTTAGTTATGCGCGCTGCTGATTGATGTGAGAAGCACTAGAGCGTATTCATACACCTGTCATCGTACAGACTACTATATGTAGTTCCGAGTGACGTGCAGAGTTGAACCATACAGGTCACCGAGGTGACTCCGGTTGGTTTGGATGTTGAGCTTTAGAATCAGCCGTACAGGACCACTGTAGGGTCTCCGGTTGACTTGTTATTCACCTGATTGATATTGATACATTCTGATTATATTTTGGGCATGGCACATCATTTCTGAGATATTATGATGATGGTTATGTGCTGAGTTATGATGTGGTGTATATATATATGCATATATACTATTTTCTGGGAAAGTATACAGGTTTTTACGGCGAGGGGATATAATTGTTTTTAATGAACTGTTTTGGAAAACTATTTGATTTTACTGACCCACTCATTTTGTTTTGCGCCCCTCCAGGTTCTAGTTTAGCGGTTGGTGGCTCTCGAGGTCTTATTCCAGCTTTCTGACAGACTTTCGACATGTAGGACTCACCTGAGGGTGATGTATTTTTATTTTAGTCCTACTTGACTGCACTTAAACCTATACTCTGAACTTATGTGGTTACTTTATATCTCGTCCGGTTGTTATAGTAGGTTGTTCTGCTAGAGTGTGGATTAAATTTCCGCTTATATATGTTGTTGTTTGTGGTTGTTTCGCTTCCGTGTCGCACTTATGGTTACGTCACGTTCACGTGACGACTAGCACACCTGGGTCCTCCGGATCGGGGTGTGTCAAAGGTTCTATCAAAATGTTGACATCACTCGTATTTGGGATTAGGCTGGAAATCTTTTTACGAAAATCCGAAACCAAACTAAAAAAATCACGATTCCATACTAAAAAATTTCTAAGTCAATAATACGGAAATTTTCTGGATCCATACCGAACCGATCCCAAACTTTTGGGTACGGGAATCGAGATTACATATTCAATGGTTTAGGAATGTCGAATCGAACCATATATATATATATATTTTTTTTTTTTGGTTGCATGCATATTGAAAGTTGAGTTTAAGTAGTTTGATAGTAGATTATATTAGAAATACAAGTATGAAATTAAGTTGTTTGGAACTTTGGAAATGTCAATTTAACTTGATATGAATGAATTGATATGAAATTTCAAATTGGTATAAGATAAAAAACCTAAATTTCAATTGATATGAAATTGGGCAACAAAATTTCAGGCTAAAACCCAAATTTTAGCCGGCACCTCCAAAATCTCAAATTTTAGCCCAAAAGTCAAAAATCCAAAATTCAGTCCCAATCGATCTCGAAATATTGAAAATATTTCGGAAATTCCAAAAATTAAGAATACCGAAATTTTAATTTGTGATTGATTTTCAAATTACGTCAAAAAAAAATCAGTTTGAGATTCAGTATCCTATTTTTTATTCGGGATTCCAAAACAAAATACCCCAATATGCCAAAAAAAAAAAAAGGAAAAAAAAAAAAAAAAGAGGAAAGTCAAAAGGTAGTAAAGAAGGTAAAGTTATGATAGACGAAGCTCTGAACTCTCTCTTCCCCACTAAACTAGCCAGACTCACTCTTCCCAGTCCCTCACCATTACTCTCACTGAAATCAACTTTCTTCTCTTCTCTTCTTCTTTATCGTGTTCCCATGCACAGAATGGCAGGAGAAGAAGGCCACGCAATCGGGATTGATCTGGGGACAACGTACTCTTGTGTCGCAGTGTGGGAGCACGACCGTGTGGAAATCATAGTGAACGATCAGGGTAACAGGACCACTCCATCTTGTGTTGCCTTCACTGAGACTGAGCGATTGGTTGGTGATTCGGCCATCAATCAAATCATCAGGAACCCCACCAACTCCATTTTTGGTTAGATCCTCGTTTATCTGCTACTAATTTAACAGCAATTTTGATGGAAAATGGTTATATGCTTATTTTCTTAATGAAAATAGCTTAAACTTAGAGTTTTAATCAAAAGAACAGAAAAGTGTTGTAAGAGAATAATATTAGAGTGACCATTTAGAGTAAAAATGTCTTAAAAGTTCATAAAATATATTTTTGAGCAAAAAAAGCTACAAGTATAAACAGTAGGAAGTTGGATTAAAACTATCGTTGCAGGATAACACTTTTGATTAAACCAAATAAGTCATTGGGTTGTTTTGGATATATGATCTATTGATTCTTAGCTGTTTTTCTTTCTAGGAGTGGTTTTTAATTTAGTCATTTATTTGCAGATGCGAAGAGGTTAATTGGTAGGAGATTCAATGACGCCACTGTTCAAAGTGATTTGAAGCTCTGGCCATTTAGAGTCACTGAGGGTCCTGGCGGCAAGCCGTTGATTGTGGTCACCCACGAGGGACAAGAAAAACAGTTTGCTGCCGAAGAAATTTCAGCCATGGTTCTAGTGAAAATGCGGGAGATTGCTGAGGCCTACCTCAACTCCACCGTGAAGAATGCAGTTATCACTGTCCCTGCTTACTTCAATGATTCACAGCGTCAGGCTACAAAAAATGCTGGCAACACTGCTGGCCTAAATGTGATGCGTATCATCAACGAACCAACTGCTGCAGCAATTGCTTATGGCATTGACAAGAAGGCTGGCTGGTATAGCAAGAGAAATGTGATGATATTTGATTTAGGTGGTGGTACTTTAGATGTTTCACTACTTACCATAGGTGATGGTGTGTTTGAAGTGAAGGCCACGGCTGGAGACACTCACCTTGGAGGAGAAGACTTCGATAACAAAATGGTGGACTTTTGTGTTGAGCAATTCAAGAAGAATCATAATTTGGACGTGAGTGGAAACTCTAAAGCACTAAGGAGGTTAAGAAACGCATGTGAGAAAGCAAAGAGGAGGCTTTCGTTTACTTCAGCCACTGACATTGAAATCGACTGTTTGTATGAGGGAACTGATTTCTATACAACTATTACCCGTGCCAAATTTGAGCAACTGAACATGGATTTCTTTAACAAGTGTCTGGAGCCAGTGGAGAAGTGTTTGAAGGATGCCAATATGGAAGTAAGCAGTGTCCATGATGTTGTTCTTGCCGGTGGATCTTCTAGAATTCCCAAAGTGCAGCAACTATTGCAGGATGTGTTCAAGGGGAAGCAGTTGTGCAAGAGTATCAATCCGGATGAGGCAATTGCGTATGGTGCCGCTGTTCAAGCTGCAGTCTTGAGTGGGAATGGAAATGAGAAGCTTCAAGACTTCACTCTCTTGGATGTCACCCCTTTATCACTTGGAATTGAGAGTCAAGAACGTGGTAGTTCCAAGCTATTCATGAACATTGTGATTCCAAGAAATTCTAGAATTCCAGTCATGAAGAAAAAATTTGTAACTACCGTTTCTGACAATCAAGTTTCGGCGGACTTTCCTGTTTATGAGGGTGAAAGCAGCATAGCTAAAAACAATAACTTTTTGGCTGAATTTACCCTCGATGGTATTCCCCCAGCTCCGCAAGGTGTTCCTTCATTTGAAGTTTGCTTCAATATTGATGCCAATGGTATCCTGAATGTCTCCGCCGAAGACAAGTCCACCGGCCAAAAGAAAGGGATTACAATCAAGAGTGACAGTGACATTCGAAATTTTGAAGGAATTGAGAAAGTGAACTGAAGACCTATTTGGTAGGCTGGATCAGATTGGAACATTAGTATTGGTATTAACGATCAATTAGTTGAATGAGGCGTTGTTAGAGTTTTCATTTTGCATTCCGATGTTAAATCCTTATTATGATGAATTTTGATGAAGTTTTAATAGACTTTCATAAATTCTATATGTATGATTTGTGTAAATTTCTTCAAAATCTCATAGGGATGAATTCGGAGAGGTATGATTTGTCAAATCTTGATTGAATACACCCTATTAAACTTTGTAGACTCCATTAAAATTTTGATTGAATACATCCGAATTTTACTTTTATAAAACTTTATAAATCTTAATTAAATATAGAATAAATTAGGTTCCATTTCCAACCACTGGGTTAAAATAAGCTCTGGAAGAAAAATACATCTCTGGGCTATATTCTTTTCAAGACTTAAGCCTGATTTAAATTATTTTGGACTCAATTGTTGTATTTCAAACCGTTTTATTTTTTTTTTACTTATAATTTAACGGTTATAATCAAATAAGAGCAAACCAGGTGAAACAAAGATTTGACAGTCCAAAATTAAATCTAATGTCTAAAATAATTTAAGAAAATTATTTAAACCAAATTTAACTTAAAACTTTATAAATATCTATGTATTTGTATGATTTTTTATTACTTATCAAAATTTAAATATTTTTAAATTAAATTATTCATATAAAAATTAAGATAATCAACCTAAATTTTATTTTAAAAAAAATTATCGAAAAAAATTATGCTAAAATCATTATTTAATAAGGGGGAACAGGAGATGAGGAGGAGAATCTACAAACTAAAGATAAATAGGCAATTACAGACTGATAACAATGGATTTAGGGTCAAGTACATTTTGCATCATAACGTTGGGGTCGCTTTCAAAATCGGTTATAGGCTCCCACTTTTCACATTGCAACTCAACATTTTGATATTCGACAAATTTCACATTTTTTCGAGGGAAAAAATTTAGTCCCGCTCATCTTTTTATATTTAGACTCTAATTGAATAATTTAATGGAGAATCATGAGATATAATTATAAACTAATAAAATGTGAATAGGAGTGTGAAAATCACTACCAATATTTTTTTATACAATCATTATTCATTAGAAAATAAGAAAACGAGAATGTAAAAATCATTATCTATAACCTTAATTTATTCTCTTTGGTATGGTAATAGGTATTGGAATAAGTTTCATATTATTACGTCAACAGTTAACAGTTTACTAAACACAAGTAGTCATTTATCACAGTAGTGGAAATGAATTGAGCTCTTACATGATAATGTGGATTCGAACCTTACCGGTGAGTAATGTAACATTTAATCTAACAAAATCTATTGTTTAACAAAAAAATAAATAAAAATGAACAGTTCACTAAACATTAACGTAATAATGTGCAAATTGATCGCATTATTTTCTTTGTTGAAAAGAAAATTTTGAAACCTAGGTGCTTAATAGCCACCAATTTTCTTATTACTTTCTCTGTTAAAAATAAAAACAAATAAAGGATTATTTCTTTTTCCTTATTAGAAAGGGGGAGCGTCGCGAACTCGCGTGTTTGCTCCAGTTCCTAGGGTTTTATATTCCCAAAATCCCCAAAGCACAATCCCAATTCAAATCCCATCCAATACTCTGCCCTAAATCCTCATGGGAAAGAACGATTTCCTCACACCGAAGGCAATCGCCAATCGAATCAAGGCCAAGGGACTCCAGAAGCTCCGATGGTACTGCCAGATGTGCCAGAAGCAATGCCGAGACGAGAACGGATTCAAGTGCCACTGCATGAGCGAGAGCCACCAGCGGCAGATGCAGATCTTCGGAGAGAACTCCAATCGCATCGTCGACGGTTACTCCGAGGAGTTCGAGCAGAGTTTTCTTGATTTGATGAAGCGGAGTCACCGGTTCAGCCGTATCGCTGCCACCGTCGTGTACAACGAGTACATCAACGACCGCCATCACGTGCATATGAATTCCACTGAGTGGGCGACGCTGACTGAGTTCGTGAAGCATTTGGGGAGGACTGGGAAGTGTAAGGTTGACGAGACGCCGAAGGGTTGGTTCATTACGTATATTGATCGGGATTCCGAGACGCTTTTTAAGGAGAGGTTGAAGAACAAACGGCTTCGGGCGGATATGGCGGATGAGGAGAAGCAGGAGAGGGAGATTAAGAAGCAGATTGAGAGGGTTTGTCAGTCTATGCCGGTGGGTAATGGGTCTGATCAGGGTTCGGAGGCTGAGGCCAATCAGGAAGTGAAATTGGAGCCTGGGGTTAAGATTGGATTTGCGCTTGGGTCCTCGAAACTGGGACCTAAAGATAAAGGGGGGAGTGCGAAATTGGTGTTCGATGAGGTGGAGGATGAGACGAATGAGAGAAAGGTTAAGAAGGCAAAAGATGGAAGTGGCGGTGACGCGAGGAGCTTGGCTTTGGAAGAGTTGATGAGGGAGGAGGAGAAGAAGAAGGAGAGGATTAATAGGAAGGATTATTGGTTATGTGAGGGAATCGTTGTTAAAGTGATGAGTAAAGCCTTGGCTGACAAGGGTTACTATAAGGGAAAAGGGGTTGTGAGGAAAGTGATTGATAAGTATGTTGGGGAGATTGAAATGCTTGAAAGCAAGCATGTCTTGAGAGTTGACCAGGCTGAGCTTGAGACCGTGATTCCGAATCTTGGGTGCCTTGTGAAGATAGTCAATGGGGCCTACAGAGGATCAAATGCAAGGTTGCTGGCGGTCGACACAGATAACTTTTGCGCTAAGGTGCAGATAGAGAAGGGTGCGTATGACGGTAGAGTGCTTAAAGCTGTTGAGTATGAGGATATTTGTAAACTTGCCTAGTGAATTTGGTAGAATACTTGTCTATGATGACCATCTGCATTTCAGATACGTCACCCTGTTTTGAAAGTCTATTCTGATATTGCTTCTCTGTGGTTGTATGTTCAAAAAATTATCAGTGTTCATATTGAATTATTGAGTACTGGATAAGCATGACTTGAGAGTTCTATGATTGTTTTTGCAATGTTTATCACTAACGGTTCTGGTTTATCTAAGTTTGTCTACAATCTGTTGCCAATTGCCAATTCTTGTGGTTATATACATAGATAGTATAATTACTTATTGATATAATATGGATAATTACACTGCATTTAGCAATCAAATATGCAATTTTTTTACAGTAATTCGAAGAAAACAAAGAAAAGTGGGAATTTTAATCACTCTTTTCCTAATTAGATGCTGATTTGTGTTTTTGTATTCTTTTGTTGTCTGTGATGATGTTGCCCAATTTTTAGTGCTCTTACTCTCGACCAATCCATCTGACCAAAACATTGCCGAGTTTCCTTGTGACCTGTTTACCTACTGTTTAATATCAAGAGTTGGACATGTAGGTGTGACTGAGCTCTCACTTTGGCACTTAAGCATAAAGTACTAAGTAACTTTAGCCTCCTCAGATTTTGCTACCATTTATGAGGTTTTCATGTCGTCTTAGTATTCATTACTGGGAGTCTGGGATAAAAAATTGTACTTATGTGCTCTGTTTGGTAGTTATGGTGGGGATTTTGACCCTACTTCAATGATTTATAGTATAACTTCCATTTTGGTAGTATGAGACTTCCTTTGACTCGCCACTACCTGCCTGCATTCTAGTTTGGTTGGTTATGGAATTGAGCCTTCATTCTTCAACTAGTTTTGGTTGGTTATGGAATAGTGTCTTCAACTAGTTGATGTCTGAAAATTAGGCATTTTGTGACGGAAAAGTTGAAAAGACGTTTTGTAGTATGAGATGCTAGGTATAGTAGCGGAGCTTCACTGACTCAGGAAATGTGTTTTGTGCCACCTTGAAGTCTTCATTACAATTGCTGCCACACATGACTGATCGCACAATTCTCACCTTACCAGTTCATTTCAACCAGAATTCGTTTTGTTATTCGTTCAAGATGGTATGGAAAAATTGTACTCGTATATTCATTCTGCCTATGATGCACGTCCTGATTATTTTTGGCACTTATCTAGAGTCCAGAAACTGTGGGTGTTTTTCTGCTTGTGGAAACCCATGGTTCTCTCTGCACCAGTGGTACGTGGTTCGTTCTTTCTGTATGATTTCGGTGCACTGTTAGACTGTTCTTTCTAATACATCTTACCTGTGGATAGACGAGCTGAGGATTGACACTTAGAGAAGGAGAACAGACCGCTTATAAATATGGTGAAAGGAGTCGACTGATATTGTTATTAAATTGACCTGGTGTTTGTTTATGTACTAGGGTTGAGGGAAATAGCAGCATTCACAGTGGAAAGATGCACACAAAGGCTGGAAAGTTGGAAACAATGAGATATTAAGCTGCAGGTCTGATAGATTTACAGTGTGAATTATGGTATGCTGTTTAGTTTGATCGGTAGATAGCAACTCCAATGGAACCTTGGAGCTGATTGATAATAAATGAGCCGACAAGGTCACACTGGGGAGGAGCTCTCGAGTGCGGCAGTCGTATAGGGCAGCAAACCTCAAAGGTGTGAGACCAGTGTGGGGTTGGGTGGGACCAAATACGGAGAAGCCCCATCTTTTGTAAGGAGGATCATACTGATGACGTCCGACAGTCGGACTCAAGAATTTTTCACTGGTAAGGCTGTCCACAGTGATTTAGGTGAGTATAAAAGAATTATGCATCCCTGTCCAGCTCTATCAGCGGGCTCTTTTCACTTAAATTCTTCAGCCCACTATAAGATTATGATTCTTATATTAATTTAATACTAGTAGAGAGTGTGTGCGTGTGAACAACCACCCACATCCTTCCATGTTCTCCTCAAGTGCAACCTGTTTCAGTTCATTCAAACTATTCAAAAAACATTATGATTTCACTTACCTGTATGAAAAAAATGATGATGAGACAATTTCTCTTCATAAGTGCATATTTTTATCTTATGTAAATATTTTGATACAAAATTACTATTTTGCTCTCCTTATGTAAATATCGTGTATCAAAAGTGAGGGCAAAATTGAAAAAAAAAGGGCAAAAAGTTCAAAAGATACAAAATTATCATTTTGCCCTCCTTATGTAAATATTATGTATCAAAAGTGAGGGTAAAATAGGAAAAATAAGGATATAATTGTCATTTAGTCAAAAAGTACAAAATTACGATTTTGCCATCTCATGTCAACATTGTGTATTCAAAAGTAAGAGCAAAATTGAAAAAAAAAAAGGGCAAAAAGTTGACAAACCCTCTTCTTTTAATAGAATAGATATTAATATCACACTTATTTTTTCCGGCCTACTGGGAAGACTAATGGCAATAACCTCATAGCAGATCCGCAGAGGTGAATGAGCTCCTTTTTTCAAATGCCTAGTCAAAAAGGATAATGGTCCTGCACCTGACTAGTTGCTACTCCTGCCATGCCATTACTGGTCGGTATGGTAACCGCTTAACTAATGACTCTACCATTTACATTTAGCGTTAATTAAAAGCAATACAACAACAACAACAACAAAGCCTTTTCCCACTAAGTGGGGTCGGCTATATGAATCCTAGAACGCCATTGCGCTCGGTTTTGTGTCATGTCCTCCGTTAGATCCAAGTACTCTACGTCTTTTCTTAGAGTCTCTTCCAAAGTTGTCCTAGGTCTTCCTCTACCCCTTCGGCCCTGAACCTCTGTCCCGTAGTCACATCTTCGAACCGGAGCGTCAGTCGGCCTTCTTTGCACATGTTCAAAATCACCGGAGCCGATTTTCTCTCATATTTCCTACAATTTCGGCTACTCCTACTTTACCTCGGATATCCTCATTCCCAATCTTATCCTTTCTCGTGTGCCTACACATCCCACGAAGCATCCTCATCTCCGCTACACCCATTTTGTGTACGTGTTGATGCTTCACCACCCAACATTCTGTGCCATACAACATCGCTAGCCTTATTGTCGTCCTATAAAATTTTCCCTTGAGCTTCAGTGGCCTACGACGGTCACACAACACACCGGATGCACTCTTTCCATCCAGCTCGTATTCTATGGTTGAGATCTCCATCTAATTCTCCGTTCTCTTGCAAGATAGATCCTAGGTAGCGAAAACGATCGCTTTTTGTGAGCTTCGCTAGATTGCTCCGGTCATTAGTGTGGATAAGTATATAAATGGATAGAGATAGGAAAGCAAACACAAGATGTACGTGGTTCACCCAGATTGGCTACGTCCACGGAATAGAAGAGTTCTCATTAATTGTGAAGGGTTTACACAAGTACATAGGTTCAAGCTCTCATTTAGTGAGTACAAGTGAATGATTTAGTACAAATGACATTAGGAAATATTGTGGGAGAATGATCTCGTAATCACGAAACTTCTAAGTATCGGAGTGTGGTGTCGTCTTGACTTGCCTTATCTGTCTCATAGGTAGATGTGGCATCTTCTCTGGAAGTACTCTTCCTCCATCCAGGGGTGGTATCTTTAACTGGTGGAGATGCACAAGGTAATGTATCAATTTCACTTGAAGCTTACTTGTAGTTTCAGGCTTGGTCAAGCGCGATACAAACCATGTAGTAGGAGTCCCCCAAGTCGCCGAGCTAGGGGGTCTGCTGAAAGAGGTGACAGACAAGGTAAGCAATCAGAGCTCCAACTGATTGTTCACCTTCTCCCCATCTTGCAGCAGCATGAAGGATAAAGAGAAGAAAAATGAGAAGAGATGATATGAGATACTTTTGCTTTTGAAGAAGTAACTTTCCACAGGCTTATTCTTGAACTGAGCTGGAGGGTTTTCTGGTTTCCTCCAGAGTATAAGGCCGACTGAAGAATTTGAGGGTCAAAACAAGTCCATCAAATCTAGAGTACGTTCCACCCTGCTGATATGGGATACTTTTGCTTTTGACAGAGTAATGAATGTATCGGCACGTGTGCTGTTACGCTTGTCTCCACATGCTTCCTTGTATCCTTCGCACTTGCCCTATCTGTTCCTCAAGCAGATGCGGAATCTTCCCTGGAAACATAAGATGTTGAAGATGAGTACTCGAGAGCAATGCCAGGTAAGTAATCAGGTAAGGGGTTCCAGGCAGTCAGTTCCTGGCTGGAAGCTTGATTCCAAGTGCTGACTGATTGCTCTCTTTCTCCTTGTCTTGCAGGTAAAAACAAGGCCAAAAGAAAAGACAGAGAAAAAGCATGATATGGGATACTCTTGCTTTTAACCCTGATGATATGAGATATTCTTGCTCTAGTATAGCTTGTTTGCAGAGGTATTATCGGGGGGAAAGAAAGCTGAATATTTCGAAAGGCTTCGTTGGGAGTGCCCTCTCAGATATGATGAAGGGTTGAGCATTTTTGCAGGTCTGCCTGTCCGTTGGGGATGGAGGTCGACATATATAGGAGTCTCCCTAACAACAAGTAGTAATGCTATTCCTTTACCCTGCTTGGTCATAGCACGGTAGTGGGAGCTGCCAGTTTCACATGTTTTAACTCTGTCAGAGCACTTTGAAAAAATGGTCTGTGGTATCTGGCTCTCGAGATTCGGAGAACGATGCCTCTTCGATTTTTGAGAAAGCAATCATGCTGGGGGTATGACTCTCGAGATTCGGAGAGCAGTGTCTCTTCGATTTTTGAGGAAGTAATCATGTTGGGAGTCTGGCTCTCGAGATTCGGAGGGCGGTGCCTCTTCGATTTTGGAGCAAGCAATCTTGTTGGGAGTGTTGTCTCGAATGTGAGTAAAGGTTGGGCATGTTTGCTAGTCTACCTTGCCCCGAAGCACAAAGGTTGACACACAGGGACTTTCCAATTATCCAGCAATGGTACTGTTCCTTTACCCTCTCTTCGATTTTGAGAAAGTAGTCATGTTGGGAGTCTGGCTCTCGAGATTCGGAGGACGGTGCCTCTTCGATTTTGGAGCAAGCAATCTTATTGGGAGTGTTTTCTCGAATGTGAGTAAAGGTTGGGCATGTTTGCTAGTCTACCTTGCCACGAAGCACAGAGGTTGACACACAGGGACTTTCCAATTATCCAGCAGTGGTACTGTTCCTTTACAGTTGTGGGTAATAATATGGTAGCTAGACCTTCAAAATTTATGTGTCTAAACTTTTGTTAGTGCTGTTTCTTTGCTATTCTTTTACCTTTCTTGGTCAGAGCGATGTAGTGGGAGCTGCAAGCTTCACGTGCTCAACTTTGGCAGAGAACTTTGGCAAAGTTATTTGTGGTACCCATGAGCTATTGTTGCGTGTGGGAAGTGGGTGATTGAACAGTAAGATTCATGTGCTTTCTACTTCACCAGACGTCTTCGACAGAATGCCCATAATTTCTGCAAAGCTGAGTGTGCGTGTGACAGGTGCTGACAAGGCTAGAAAAGTAGGTGCCTCTTCGATTTCTGAGATCGGCCCTCGTGGTCTCTGAGCAGCCCATCTTTTGAGAAAGCGAGCGCCTCTTCGATTGATTCGGAGAACGATGCCTCATCGATTTTTGAGAAAGCAATCATGCTGGGGGTCTGGCTCTCGAGATTCGGGGAGCAGTGTCTCTTCGATTTTTGAGAAAGTAATAATGTTGGGAGTCTGGCTCTCGAGATTCGGAGGGCGGTGCTTCTTCGATTTTGGAGCAAGCAATCTTGTTGGGAGTGTTTTCTCGAATGTGAGTAAAGGTTTGGCATGTTTGCTAGTCTACCTTGCCACGAAGCACAGAGGTTGACACACAGGGACTTTCCAATTATCCAGCAATGGTACTGTTCCTTTACCCTCTCTTCGATTTTTAAGAAAGTAGTCATGTTGGGAGTCTGGCTCTCGAGATTCGGAGGACGGTGCCTCTTCGATTTTGGAGCAAGCAATCTTATTGGGAGTGTTTTCTCGAATGTGAGTAAAGGTTGGGCATGTTTGCTAGTCTACCTTGCCACGAAGCACAGAGGTTGACACACAGGGACTTTCCAATTATCCAGCAGTGGTACTGTTCCTTTACCCTTGTGGGTAATAATATGGTAGCTAGACCTTCAAAATTTATGGGTCTAAACTTTGTTAGTGCTGTTTCTTTGCTATTCTTTTACCCTTCTTGGTCAGAGCGATGTAGTGGGAGCTGCAAGCTTCACGTGCTCAACTTTGGCAGAGAACTTTGGCAAAGTTATCTGTGGTACCCATGAGCTATTGTTGCGTGTGAGAAGTGGGTGATTGAACAGTAAGATTCATGTGTTTTCTACTTCCCCAGAAGTCTTTGACAGAATGCCCATAATTTCCGCAAAACTGAGTGTGCGTGTGACAGGTGCTGACAAGGCTGGAAAAGGCTGGAAAAGTAGGTGCCTCTTCGATTTCTGAGATCGGCCCTCGTGGTCTCTGGGGAGCCCAGCTTTTGAGAAAGCGAGCGCCTCTTCGATTTTTGAGATCGGCCTTCGTGGTCTTTGAGCAGCCCAACTTTTGAGAAAGCAAACGCCTCTTCGATTTCTGAGATCAACCCTCGTGATCTCTAAGCAGCCCAGCTTTTGAGAAAGCAAACGCCTCTTCGATTTCTGAGCAGGCGCCTCTTCGATTTCTGAAGCTTCGTCGAGTGCAGATTTTTATAGGGGCTGGCATTAAGTTCCAAAGCACACTTGAATCTCCACCAGTAGAAGCTTCATTCTTGCACTTCTAAGATCTTGATTTGTCCGACCTCTTCTCTCTTCAACACCTTTGAAAATGTCTGGCCCCTCCGACCGTCGTTTTGACTTGAACCTTGTTGAAGAGGCAGCCCCGCCTTCTCCAGACAACATATGGCGCCCATCCTTCGTCTCCCCTACTGGTCCTCTTACCGTTGGGGATTCCGTGATGAAGAATGATATGACCGCTGCGGTGGTGGCCAGGAACCTTCTCACTCCCAAAGATAACAGACTACTTTCCAAACGGTCTGATGAGTTAGCTGTTAAGGATTCGCTGGCTCTCAGTGTTCAGTGTGCAGGTTCTGTGTCTAATATGGCCCAACGCCTATTTGCTCGAACCCGCCAAGTTGAATCATTGGCGGCTGAAGTGATGAGTCTCAAACAGGAGATTAGAGGGCTCAAGCATGAGAATAAACAGTTGCACCGGCTCGCACATGACTATGCTACAAACATGAAGAGGAAGCTTGACCAGATGAAGGAAACTGATGGTCAGGTTTTACTTGATCATCAGAGATTTGTGGGTTTGTTCCAAAGGCATTTATTGCCTTCGTCTTCTGGGGCTGTACCGCGTAATGAAGCTCCAAATGATCAACCTCTGATGCCTCCTCCTTCTAGGGTTCTGTCCAGTACTGAGGCTCCAAATGATCCCCCTCCGGTGCCTTCTCTTTCTGGGGCTCTACCGACTGCTGAGACTTCTCCTAAGCAACCTTTGTGAAGGCTCCCTCTTGTGTGCTTATTTTGACTCATGTATATGTACATATTTGTAGCTTATCGGGGATATCAATAAATAAGCTTTCCTTCATTTCAACGTATTGTGTTAAATACACCAAAGCCTTCTTCGCTAAGTTCTTTGAATTTTCTTTTGTTAAAGCTTGTATGTTGAAGCTTTCTGAGTGGAGCATGTAGGTTGGGGTAGTGTTCCCTTAATTTCCCGAGTGAGGAAAACTTCTCGGTTGGAGACTTGGAAAATCCAAGTCACTGAGTGGGATCGGCTATATAAATCTTAGAACGCCATTGTGCTCGATCCTGTGTCATGTCCTTCGTTAGATCTAAGTACTCTAAGTCTTTTCTTAGAGTCTCTTCCAAAGTTTTCCTAGGTCTTCCTCTACCCCTTCGGCCCTGAACCTCTGTCCCATAGTCGCATCTTCTAATCGGAACGTCAGTAGGCCTTCTTTGCACATGTCCAAACCACCGTAACCGATTTTCTCTCATCTTTCCTTCAATTTCGGCTACTCCTACTTTACCCCGGATATCCTCATTCCTAATCTTATCCTTTCTCATGTGCCCACACATCCAACGAAGCATCCTCATCTCCGCTACACCCATTTTGTGTACGTGTTGATGTTTCACCGCCCAACATTCTGTGCCATACAGCATCGCCGGCCTTATTGCCGTCCTATAAAATTTTCCCTTGAGCTTCAGTGGCATACGGCGGTCACACAACACGCCGGATGCACTCTTCCACTTCATCCATCCAGCTTGTATTCTATGGTTGAGATCTCCATCTAATTCTCCGTTCTTTTGCAAGATAGATCCTAGGTAACGAAAACGGTCGCTCTTTGGTATTTCTTGATCTCCAATCCTCACCCCTAACTCGTTTTGGCCTCCATTTGCACTGAACTTGCACTCCATATATTCTGTCTTTGATCGGCTTAGGCGAAGACCTTTAGATTCCAACACTTCTCTCCAAAGGTTAAGCTTTGCATTTACCCCTTCCTGAGTTTCATCTATCAACACTATATCGTCTGTGAAAAGCATACACCAAGGAATATCATCTTGAATATGTCGTGTTAACTCATCCATTACCAACGCAAAAAGGTAAGGACTTAAGGATGAGCCTTGATGTAATCCTACAGTTATGGGAAAGCTTTCAGTTTGTCCTTCATGAGTTCTTACGGCAGTCTTTGCTCCTTCATACATATCCTTTATAGCTTGGATATATGCTACTCGTACTCCTTTCTTCTCTAAAATCCTCCAAAGAATGTCTCTTGGGACCCTATCATACGCTTTTTCCAAATCTATAAAGACCATGTGTAAATCCTTTTTCCCATCTCTATATCTTTCCATCAATCTTCGTAAGAGATAGATTGCCTCCATGGTTGAGCGCCCTGGCATGAACCCGAATTGGTTGTCCGAAACCCGTGTCTCTTGCCTCAATCTATGCTCAATGACTCTCTCCCAGAGCTTCATTGTATGACTCATTAGCTTAATACCCCTATAGTTCATGCAATTTTGTACGTCGCCCTTATTCTTGTAGATAGGCACCAAAGTGCTCATTCGCCACTCATTTGGCATCTTCTTCGTTTTCAAAATCCTATTGAAAAGGTCAGTGAGCCATGTTATACCTGTCTCTCCCAAAAGTTTCCACACTTCGATTGGTATATCGTCTGGGCCTATTGCTTTTTTATGCTTCATCTTCTTCAAAGCTACAACCACTTCTTCCTTCCGGATTCGACGATAAAAAGAGTAGTTTCTACACTCTTCTGAGTTACTCAACTCCCCTAAAGAAGCACTCATTTCATGTCCTTCATTGAAAAGATTATGAAAATAACCTCTCCATCTGTCTTTAACCGCGTTCTCTGTAGCAAGAACATTTCCATCCTCATCCTTGATGCACCTCACTTGGTTTAGGTCCCTTGTCTTCTTTTCCCTTGCTCTAGATAGTTTATAGATATCCAACTCTCCTTCTTTGGTATCTAGTCGTTTATACATATCGTCGTAAGCCGCTAACTTAGCTTCTCTGACAGCTTTCTTCGCCTCTTGCTTCGCTTTTCTATACCTTTCACCATTTTCATCAGTCCTCTCCTTGTATAAGGCTTTACAACATTCCTTCTTAGCCTTCACCTTTGTTTGTACCTCCTCATTCCACCACCAAGATTCCTTTTGGTGTGGGGCAAAGCCCTTGGACTCTCCTAATACCTCTTTTGCTACTTTTCGGATACAACTAGCCATGGAATCCCACATTTGGCTAGCTTCCCCCTCTCTATCCCACACACATTGGGTGATTACCTTCTCTTTGAAAATGGCTTGTTTTTCTTCTTTTAGATTCCACCATCTAGTCCTTGGGCACTTCCAAGTCTTGTTCTTTTGTCTTACTCTTTTGATATGTACATCCATCACCAACAAGCGATGTTGATTAGCCACGCTCTCTCCTGGTATAACTTTGCAATCCTTACAAGTTATACGATCCCCTTTCCTCATTAGAAGAAAATCTATTTGTGTTTTTGACGACCCACTCTTGTAGGTGATCACATGTTCTTCTCTCTTCTTAAAGAAGGTGTTGGCTAAGAAGAGATCATATGCCATTGCAAAATCCAAGATAGCTTCCCCATCCTCGTTTCTCTCCCCAAAACCATGGCCACCATGAAAACCTCCATAGTTGCCTGTCTCCCTGCCCACGTGTCCATTTAAATCTCCTCCTATAAATAACTTCTCCGTCTGAGCAATTCCTTGCACCAAGTCTCCAAGATCTTCCCAAAATTTCTCCTTCGAACTCGTATCCAACCCTACTTGAGGTGCGTACGCACTAATCACATTGATAAGTTCTTGTCCTATTACAATCTTGATTGCCATGATTCTATCTCCTACCCTCTTGACATCTACAACATCTTGTACCAAGGTCTTGTCCACGATGATGCCAACACCGTTTCTCGTTCTATTTGTGCCCGAATACCAAAGTTTAAACCCTGAGTTTTCTAGATCCTTTGCCTTACTACCAACCCACTTAGTTTCTTGTAGGCACATAATATTTATCCTTCTCCTCACCATAACTTCCACTACTTCCATAGATTTTCCCGTTAAGGTTCCTATATTCCACGTTCCTAAACGCATTTTGCTCTCTTGAACTCTACCCTTCTGTCCTAGCTTCTTCACCCTCCCCCGTCTAATAGGATCAAAGTACTTCTTTTGTGTGTCCCGGGTAAAGTTGATAGGAGCATATGCTCCCAAACAACTTTGAGTGGAGTCGTTCGAAAAGAAGTTTCTATGGCCCCCTTGCTCAGTTAATTAAAAGCAATAAATCTATAAATTTTAGTTAGGGCATTGAAATACTTGCAATAACGGCTTAACTAATTTGATTAATTTGGTATTAGTATTTGACTTCCATGGGCCAAATAATTAATTACATAATCATCATTCAACCGTGTATGGAACTTTTTTTTTTTAACACAAATAAGCTCCTCAACATTTCATTTCATAGTGGAGAACACTTAAAATCATCATTTTGTGTAAGGAAACAAAATCTTTGGACCCAACAATTGATAGATGACGAGTATGTAGACTTTTCTTAAGTTTTTTCATTAACATTAACAGTTGTGAGGGCATTTATTTACACTATGTTTACTAACCATGATTGGATCATTCATGACATATCATGCATTTAACGACAAAAAAAATTAATGGGCTGCACGTTAAAATTATCGAGCGAGTACTTTATCCGATACCTAACCAACAACCATGTACTTGAACATACATGTATCAATTCAAGACTTAACAACTAGGTATTATTTTGGTTCATGACTTCTCTCATTCCAAATAAGTAAACATGCTCTGACAACAAAAATCGAACATTATAAGTGAAGTTTAGCACACACAGAGATTGATTGCAAACACTAAAACAACACGTGTCGAGATTGGAAAGGTTATTACAAACATGGCCCACCATAGAAAATCCCTTCCAAACTTATTCACATAGATTAGTCAGCAGTGTACATGTTAGTACGAGTTTGGGGTTGTGTTGTTCATCAACCTTGATAATTAGCTATCCTAATTTCCTACCCCAACCGCACGCCATTAATATCATACCATCCATCCGATATCCCCCAAACTAACTCTTAACACCCAAACAACATTTCACGGCGTTATTAAGGAGAAAGGGCCCATTTCCGGATCTCACTCTCACCCTCATTTCTCTCTCTTTCCGGATTGATTCGCATTCTCTGCAATTCGAATGGGAATTGCGTGATTTTTCTGAAAGAATTAAAAGGGTTTGTTGCTTGATCGATTTGCTGAAGTGGGTCGCTTCACTTGCTGTCGACGATGAAGGTGACCGTAGTTTCGCGGAGTGGCCGAGAAGTTGTCAAGGGCGGCCTTGAGCTCACCGATTCTGTATGCTTCTCTTTTTTCTTATAGCTTTGTTATTCATCGACGTATATGTTGCATTTCTGAGAAAACAAAGCATTAATTTTTGAATTTTATGCTGTACGGGGTTTTTGGAAAAATGAAATACTTGATTGCACTTGATGGGAAATTTCGAATTTGGGTTCCGTTCAGTTTAGTTAAAGATTCAAGTTTTGGATGAGGTTTTCAAATTTGGGTTAGGTTCAGTTTAGTTAATTGTTAGCTTTTCTGAGTTTGATTGTGTCTCTGTTTGTGTTGCAGGCCACTGTAGCTGATCTGCAGGATGCAATCTATAAGCGAAGTAAGTGTTCTGGATATGGTTCTTCTTGCTATTGGACTTGTATAGCTGAATAAGTAGTCTTTTGAGAATTGAGATTGATTTTTCGGGTTGATTATCGTCTTTTAATTAAACGATAAGATTGATTGAGGGCTGTATTTGTAGCTTACAATTTGTGAATTTAAAGCTTGCTGCTCTGCATCACGTTTGCTTTAGTTTAGAAATTGAGTTTTGCATATGCGTCTTTTGCCGGTTGTATTATTTTTGTAGATGCAATCATGTAGTATTGTATTTTCATGAGATTAGTAAGTATTGCTCTTGTTTTGCAAATATTACATTATTAAAGAAAGCAAACTATAATGTAACATCCTTTAATCTATATGAGCTATAACATATAGATGCTAATGTAAGAATTTACAGTATGAAAGTTGGTGGAAATTTTGAAGAACCTTGTTGAATGCCAGTAAGATAGCTGATTCACCTCAATGTCCCCCGTCAAATGCCTGAAATCGAGAATGTACTAAACAAGAGTAATTGGTTATGCAGTTATTTGAATACCTAAAATGTCTGATGTACTTCAAGATTAATATCGTTGGAATTTGAAAGAAAATGAAGATTAAATTAGGAAACTTTGGTGTATAGTGCACATTCTTTAGTTTAGAAACACAAATACTTAAACCCGTAGGATCTTTTGGATTTGTTAGCAAGATTGGAACCTCGGTACCTGGCCTGAATTATTTGGTGTTTACATCTGTTATTTTTCTAGGTATGTTTATAGGTTGGTTTATGTCATTGTTGATGCTCCGTCATCATTAATTCCTTATGTGCCTTGTTCCGTTACAAACTTCAGAAAGAAATTTGTGTTTCTATAAGTGGCTCTAGTTATTGTAAGATTATTCTTTCTTAAATGATTTTATGTCTTATGTCAACAGCCAAAAAGTTTTATCCTGCAAGACAGCGGCTTACTCTCCCCGTCCAACCAGGATCAAAAGAAAGGCCTGTTGTCCTTAGCTACAAAAAGAGTCTCCAAGATTACATCAGTGGGAACTCAGATAACTTAACTGTGGTGTTCAAGGACCTGGGGCCACAAGTGTCCTACAGAACACTCTTCTTCTTTGAGTATTTGGGCCCTTTGATCCTTTATCCCATCTTTTACTACTTCCCTGTGTACGACTACTTGGGCTTCAAGGGAGACCGTGTCATCCACCCGGTCCAGACATATGCTCTATACTACTGGTGCTTCCACTACTTCAAACGTATTATGGAAACATTTTTCGTACATCGCTTCAGCCATGCAACCTCACCACTCTCCAATGTATTCCGGAATTGTGCTTACTATTGGAGCTTTGGCGCTTTCATAGCTTATTACCTGAATCACCCGCTTTACACCCCTGTTAGTGACCTCCAAATGAAGATCGGGTTTGGGTTTGGGATAATATGTCAAATCTCAAACTTGTATTGTCATATCCTGTTGAGGAACCTGCGAAGCCCTGATGGAAATGGAGGATATCAAATCCCACGGGGTTTTCTGTTCAATATTGTGACATGTGCAAATTACACAACAGAGATCTATCAATGGTTGGGCTTCAATATAGCAACGCAGACAGTTGCTGGTTTTATCTTTCTCATAGTTGCTGCTTCCATCATGACCAATTGGGCGCTTACAAAGCACCGACGTCTTAAGAAGGTAATCTTCTAGACTATTGCAATCTACAAATCAAATACTTTATTCGCTACGCCAATAACTGCTTGTGTTTGTTGCTTAAAAGTTCAATCTCCTTGTTAGAGAACAACTCTATGCATGCATATAGATATGTTATAGTTTCATGTATAGATAGAGTATCACTGCATGGCTGGGATAGTTTGCGTGCATGATTAGTAAATGCTTAGTAAACTGAACTTCGATTTCACGATTGTTGGTTCTTATTATGTTTGATGACTTTTGTAATTTGATTTAATCAATATTAGCTTTCTTGACAACCTACATTTTCCTGCTGCCATTAGTCTGTTTGATAGAACTGGGGAAAAACCATATTTTATGGATAACGTATTAACATATGTATGTTTTATTCAAGCATCGGAATGCATTTAACATGATTTGTTGGAACACCTTGCCATCACAGATATTTGATGGGAAAGACGGAAGACCCAAGTATCCGCGCCGATGGGTGATCCTACCTCCATTCCTGTAGAAGCGATTGGCTCCTGGATTCCATTCCACCCATGCGGGCTTGAGGGAGTTAAAATCTCATATTTACCTCATGAATTATCGTAGCATTCCGTTTAGATTCTGTTCATTTGAACTACTTAGGATTCGCTGTCGATCTATATAAGATAGGTCATCTTGTTCTTCTTGTTTGAACTGTGTTGTAATTTGCACTTGTTGACTATGAAATTTCTCCTTTTTCCCCCTTAAATTCTTAGTATTTTCTAATTGAAATCAATAATTTCATTAGAGCTTTACAGGATGCAATGCTTTTTGGATGTTGGCTGATGAAGGAATAGTGTTATATTTTAGTCATCATAAACATGAACAATTAGCATATGTGGGTTAGGTCCAGTTGAGTGAGGATCTTCGCCGGATTCTCATATCATATCCGTTCATTGTTTATCGTACAGTTAAAAATTAATTTTTTTTATTTAAAATTAAATATAAATAGTATCTGATTAAAATCGGTTGCACGATGTACGATGAATAGATGTGATTAGAGGATCTTTGGCATCCTCTCTCGGTCCAGTTGATCAAAGCTCGAATCTTTTTCTCTTTAATATATGCTAGAGTAGCTTAGAATCTTGTCTCGGTCCACGCTATCAGAACACATTCAAGAAGAACATGGCTTATAGCTGGTGACAGTGAGGATTTGTATTCTGCCAACGACATTTGTGTGACTTTTAAGTGGATCCTCATAGACATCTAAAAATGTTGTTCATTGCCATACCTTTTACTCGATAATGTTTTTTTTAATGTTGTCGCGGATACATCAAAGCTTTCTGATTATTGTTTAGGTTTGCAAGCAAACCCTATCGAGATGAAAAGCGTGAAGAGCATGAATGCATCGAGGGTGATGATGTGTTACTTGTGCATTCCAAGAATTTGAATCATTTTTGTACGTTTTCGTTAATTTTTCTTATCACTACAACAAACTATCATATTCATGTTTTTTAAAATATACTATTTCGTGCAAAATCTATTATAATTCGTATTTGAACATTTATAATCAACGATTTAAAACCTAAATTTGAAGATACTTGAATCCTTTTTTTTTTTTTTTTTGTAAATTTTTCTTTTATCTGAATCTAAACCACATATTAACACTATTTAACAAAACAAAATTTTGTTGTTCTTTGTATAAACCTACAAGTAATTTTAACATCTCTAATTTTTAAAATATACACTTAATATAAATTTTAACATCTTCATATTATTCACTTATTTTTTTATTTTTCGTCTTAAATATTCTACTAAATATACACTTATTGCTCAATAAATAGTAAATCCGCTTTCAAATACATTATAAAGATTTACTTAATGCTCAAATAAAATATTTCAAGAAAATAAAAAATTTGCATTTTTTTTTTACAAAAAACGTGGATTAACACTTTTGGTTTTCAATCGATTTTGCAAATTTGTACATAAATCATCGTTCAATCTATTTATTTTCACCTTCGCCTCACTGTGAAGTTTTGAAAGTTAAGTTGAGATTCTCTAGTGTCGAACCCCATTTGACAATGTTTTGGGACTCATTACTATGTCTTTCAATTATATTTTTAGTTTTCGACTCAAATATTCTACTAAATATACATTTGTTACCTTATAAAGTATAAAACTGCTTCCAAATTCCTTAAAAAGTTTAACATGAGGCTCGGGAAAAATATTTTATGAAATAATTTCTTTTTTTTTGTCAAAAAATATGGGTGTTAGGCAGGCTTGACACACACAAAACGAGACGGACTCAGCTCATGCAAAACAAGGTGGGCTTCTTCATAGAAAACGGGGTGGGATTTTGACATGCAAAACGAGGCAGAATACGTCGCATAAATCAAGGCCAGCGCTGCGCACAAAAAACGAGATTGGCTTCGTGCACGCCAAAACGATGCGGGCTCTATGGACGCAAAAAAGGGGCAAGCTTCTTGCACGCAAAATGATGCGGACACCTCACATGCAGAACGAGGCAAACGCATGCACACAAAACGAGACGGGCTTCGCAAGCAGAACGAGGCAAACTCCTGGGTGCTTAGAAAACGAGTCGAGCTCCGCACACGGAAAATTATATTTTGAAGAACATGAATATGATAGTTTGTTGAAGTGGGAAGAGAAATATAAGAAAAATGTACAAAAGTGATTCAAATTCTTGGTAGTCGTGACTTTCTGTCACCCCAAAAAATTTTGAATCATTTTTGTACTTTTTTTTTAGTACATCGATATTTTTACACTAAGGGGAGGGAGAGTCCGACTATGCTACATAATGGATCGAATTCACCATCCACGAGATTCGAACCTAAGACCCATCACTTCCAAGTGAAGAGGAATACCACCAGACCATAGTACTGAATGGCCATTTTTGTACATTTTGTTAATTGTTCTTTTATTTCTCTTAACATTACAACAAACTATCATATTCATGCTCTTCAAAATATTATTTTCCAGGCAAAATCTATTATAATTCGTATTTAAACACTTGTAATCAACGATTTAAAACTTAATTTAAAGATATTTAAACTTATACTTAAATGAATGCCTGAAATGACTTAGTATTGAGAAAAACGACATTCATGAAACTACGTAGCTCATGAAATAGGCTCGTCTGCTCATATACTATGTGTTGATAGTTATATGTGTTGAGGTGAGGCTTATACTTAGAATGAAAGTCTAAAGCCAACGAGTCAGACATGTAAATCAAAACATTAAGAAATTATCACGTAGACACAAGTAATGATCGAATTAACCATAATGCGGGAGAATGAAACCGAGAAAGGGGCCCACTCTCTCTACTGAATTCACATAACGTAAGCACCACCATTCTAGCTCCATGTCAAATGGCAAATAGGTGGTGGAAAGGATGAAAATAGGAATTCAAGGGGCAAAAGGGTCAAACCAAATGAGAAAAATGACTGGAGCAGAAAGCGATGGAGCCCAACACAACCCATTGGACGCGGTCTGAAGTCTTCAACATTTCCATCGAAATCCAACGGCCCAGATTTGAAGTCGGCCTCCCTTCTTATTGTCACTCCACCCTCCTCCTCCTTCGCCCACAATAAACGCCACTCTGTCTCTCTGTCTCTCTCTCTCTCTCTCTCTCTCTCTGCGCATTTGCAGAAAAAAGGTCAATTTTCTCACCCCTCTTTGTTTATTGCTCTGATTCCTGGTGCTTTAGATCTCTGATTTTTTTTGTTTCCTTTTTGTATGATTGTTTTTTGCTTGCATGTGTGTAATTTTTTATGATTTCATTGCTGCATTGTTTGTTCTGGGAGTTTTTGATTATTGGGTTTTGAATGTTGTGGCGTTTGATCGCGTTTCAGATTTGAAAGACTTTTTTTTTTCGATTTTCCATATGCTGAAATGGTGACTTGGGATTTGCCCATTTGCTTTTCGTGACCAACTGATGCGTTATGTTTCATTGAATCATGTCTCGCTATGTATATAACTCCGCCGTGTAAGTTTATCTTACATTGCCGGTCCCAAGCCCGGATAAAGGAGGAGGGGGAGGGCGTCAGGTAGTCGACAGCCGGCACTCCATGATCACGTCGAATCCTTATGAAAATGAATCCAGAACCAAGTTAGCCAATCTGGGTGAACCACGTACATCTTGTGTTTGCTTTCCTATCTCTATCCATTTATGTACTTATCCACACTAATGACCGGAGCAATCTAGCGAAGATCACAAAAAGTGACCGTTTTCGCTACCTAGGATCTATCTTGCAAGAGAACGGAGAATTAGATGGAGATCTCAACCATAGAATACAAGCTGGATGGATGAAGTGTAAGAGTGCATCCGGCGTGTTGTGTGACCGTCGTAGGCCACTGAAGCTCAAGGGAAAATTTTATAGGACGGCAATAAGGCCTGCGATGTTGTATGGCACAGAATGTTGGGCGGTGAAGCATCAACGTACACAAAATGGGTGTAGCGGAGATGAGGATGCTTCGTGGGATGTATGGGCACACGAGAAAGGATAAGATTGGGAATTAGGATATCCGAGGTAAAGTAGGAGTAGCCAAAATTGAAGGAAATATGAGAGAAAATCGGTTCCGGTGGTTTGGACATGTGCAAAGAAGGCCTACTGACGCTCCGGTTCGAAAATGTGACTACGGGACAGAGGTTCGGGGCCGAAGGAGTAGAGGAAGACCTAGGAAAACTTTGAAAGAGACCCTAAGAAAAGACTTGAGTACTTGGATTTAACGGAGGACATGACACAAATGAGCGCAATGGCGTTCTAGGATTCATATAGCCGACCCCACTTAGTGGGAAAAGGCTTTGTTGTTGTTGTTGTTGTTGATGTCTCGCTATGTATATATATACATGTATATGTATATAATTAGATAGAATCATTGCATAACATCATACGAAAATGGTTAGCAGCAAACGTTAAGTATATGAAAATTTCGGAAACAATGAGCACATAATTACATAATGTGAAATATCATGAATGAACACAAAAAGGCTAACTAGCAGCTGCATTGTTATCCTTTGTATCTTCTTTGATTGTTAATTCGATGGGTGGTTCGAGAGCTCGTATAACCTGGTCTTTCTAAGTTTTTCTCTCTGCCTCAAACTTATTGCTGCTTGTTTTGTTTTGCAATGAGAGTTGGTGGTAAATGTTTCACCTTTGGCCATTGATCCTATTCGGTCTGGATCTTTTTGTTATTGTTTTAGATAAGATTGTTCATTTACTAGTCGTGGATACTTGCTGATTCCGCTGGGGCATCTTACATATTGCAAACATTCCTTTGAAAAATCATACTTCTGTTTCTGCTGCTGTTTTCTGGCCGGCATTATGTTAAATCATTATGGTGTTTGTGTGTCCCGCTTGTAATCTAGGCTCCTTAAATGTCTTTCCATTGCTTTTAAGCAATATTTCATTTTGTTTCGATGAAACCCTTTTTTAAGTTTATGTATAATGTCATTTGTACTAAATCATTCACTTGTACTCACTAAAGGAGAGCTTGAACCTATGTACTTGTGTAAACCCTTCACAATTAATGAGAACTCTTCTATTCCGTGGACGTAGCCAATATGGGTGAACCACGCACATCTTGTGTTTGCTTTCCTATCTCTATCCATTTATATACTTATCCACACTAATGACCGGAGCAATCTAGCGAAAATCACAAAAAGCGACCGTTTTCGCTACCTAGGATCTATCTTGCAAGAGAACGGAGAATTAGATGGAGATCTCAACCATAGAATACGAGCTGGATGGATGAAGTGTAAGAATGCATCCGGCGTGTTGTGTGACCGTCGTAGGCCACTGAAGCTCAAGGGAAAATTTTATAGGACGGCAATAAGGCCAGCGATGTTGTATGGCACAGAATGTTGGACGGTGAAGCATCAACACGTACACAAAATGGGTGTAGCGGAGATGAGGATGCTTCGTGGGATGTGTGGGCACACGAGAAAGGATAAGATTGGGAATGAGGATATCCGAGGTAAAGTAGGAGTAGCCGAAATTGTAGGAAAGATGAGAGAAAATCGGCTCCGGTGATTTGGACATGTGCAAAGAAGGCCGAATGACGCTCCGGTTCGAAGATGTGACTACGGGACAGAGGTTCAGGGCCGAAGGGGTAGAGGAAGACCTAGGAAAACTTTGGAAGAGACTCTAAGAAAAGACTTAGAGTACTTGGATCTAACGGAGGACATGACACAAAACCGAGCGCAATGGCGTTCTAGGATTCATATAGCCGACCCCACTTAGTGGGAAAAGGCTTTGTTGTTGTTGTTGTTGTAATAGACTTGTGGTATCTTATGCATGAGCATTGAGTTTTATTGCAAGACAAAAACTTTGGTAAAGCATTTGGGATTATTTTGCGTGGTGTACTGTGTTGTCTGTTCCTTTTCTTGTCATATGAGGCAATTGCAGGCCAAAAAGGGGAGGAAACCGATGTAACTAATTGTGGTATACCTAGCAGGTAGAAGAAGATGGCAGAAGCTGAGGACATTCAGCCACTCGTGTGTGATAATGGAACGGGAATGGTCAAGGTATTAAAATATGTTTATATTGGTTTGGCAAGATGTCATTTTAAAATTGATGTGCAGATGGTTTGGATGGGTGTGCCTTTTCTTATCTTTCTTTTCTGGACATTGTATCCTAAAGCTTGTTTTCATGTTACTGTTTAGGCTGGATTTGCTGGAGATGATGCTCCACGAGCTGTGTTCCCTAGCATTGTAGGGCGCCCTCGTCACACTGGTGTCATGGTTGGCATGGGCCAGAAAGATGCTTATGTTGGTGATGAGGCTCAATCCAAGCGTGGTATATTAACTTTGAAATACCCTATTGAGCATGGTATTGTGAGCAACTGGGATGACATGGAGAAGATTTGGCATCACACCTTCTATAATGAGCTTCGGGTTGCCCCAGAAGAGCACCCGGTCCTTCTAACTGAGGCCCCTCTGAATCCCAAAGCCAATCGTGAGAAGATGACCCAAATAATGTTTGAGACCTTTAACACTCCGGCTATGTATGTAGCCATTCAAGCTGTTCTTTCCCTGTATGCAAGTGGTCGTACAACTGGTAAGCTTATTGATTAGTCTTTCCTACTGCGGGTGTTAATTTGAAATTGTGTCCAATTACCGAAGAATGGCATGCATGATTGTTTTGAAATAACTTTTTAATTCAACCCAAATCATTTTATTCTCGTCTCTGCTGATGGGTGTGCTGGTTTTACTGTGAAGGTATTGTGCTCGACTCTGGTGATGGTGTCAGCCATACGGTTCCCATTTACGAGGGGTATGCCCTCCCCCATGCCATCCTTCGTCTTGACCTTGCTGGTCGTGACCTCACTGATAGCTTGATGAAAATTCTTACGGAGCGTGGATATTCCTTCACTACCACTGCAGAGCGTGAAATTGTGAGGGACATGAAGGAAAAACTCTCTTACATTGCCCTTGACTATGAGCAGGAGATGGAGACTTCCAAAACCAGCTCTTCAGTTGAGAAGAGTTATGAGTTACCAGATGGGCAGGTCATTACCATTGGTGCAGAGCGGTTCCGATGCCCAGAAGTCCTTTTCCAACCATCAATGATCGGGATGGAAGCAGCAGGCATTCACGAAACCACGTACAACTCCATCATGAAGTGTGATGTTGATATCAGGAAAGACCTGTATGGCAACATTGTACTCTCTGGTGGTTCAACCATGTTCCCAGGCATTGCTGATAGAATGAGCAAGGAAATCACTGCCCTAGCCCCAAGCAGTATGAAGATCAAGGTGGTGGCACCACCCGAGAGGAAATACAGTGTCTGGATAGGAGGCTCCATCTTGGCTTCCCTTAGTACCTTCCAGCAGGTTTGTATTCA
Source organism: Malus sylvestris (assembly GCF_916048215.2). NCBI lineage: Eukaryota > Viridiplantae > Streptophyta > Magnoliopsida > Rosales > Rosaceae > Malus > Malus sylvestris. The sequence continues at coordinate 21,833,881 of NC_062260.1, forward strand.
TTTCTGCATTTTTACATCTTGTTCCAATTTGATTTTGGATGATTACTAATTCGAGCTTTCCGCTTGTTTTCTTGATTGCAGATGTGGATTGCAAAAGCAGAGTACGATGAGTCTGGGCCGTCTATTGTCCATAGGAAATGCTTCTAAATTATAGACAATAGAATCATGGAGAGTATTGTGTCCATCTTTATTGTCATTTTATGCTGTTCATTTGCTGATGTTATGACTTTGAGAAGCTTAGGAGTCAGATTTTGAAATGGGTCAATTCTATCGCTATTATTTGTTTTTATCGCTTTTCTTCGGTTTATTTCTATTCTGTGTTCATAATTCTGCGATCCCTCTTGCCGGTTCATTGGTTAATATCTTGCAATTTGATTTTATCTGTTCAAAGTATCGTGTTTCCGATGATGCCACTAGGTTTTTGGCCGGATTTACAGTCGCTGAACATGTATGTATATTCGAACTGTGTATCGAAACTTTACAACTAGGTTATCTTATACGCAGCACCTGGGATTTCAAGATTCATTTACAGTAGAAAGAAGGGACTCTGCCGTCTGATGCTCATCCTGGCAAAATGGGTGATCCCCTACGTCAAGATTCACTTCAGGTTCTGAGATGTTGTCGTGATCATCGTTCTGCTGCGGTTTCTCCATCTCTTCTTTCATTACAAACTTCTTGTTCGAGCCAAAGACTTGGCTTTCGCGACTTTGATGATCGTTGTAGTGAGAATTACTTCTCTCGTATGTTTTAAGAGACGAGCCCTTCAAGCTTGAATCTATGAAAGAAGAACGCTGCAGGCTTAGGCTCCCAAACCCTTCGATTCCACGCGTTAGATTCCGAGCTCTGGCCCTCTCTTCCCTGAAAAACACCTCATCTTCGACAAGTTTTAGTACTCTCTTCGATAACTTCCTGAGGCTCAACCCCCAGTTAAACCTGCATGGAACCGAAAGCACGAACTCAATTAACGATGAATGCAGCTAATAACGAAGGATTAAGGCAGTAAACATGCTACTTACCCTTTCTCATCAATATATTGAAACCTTTCCATCTCCTTGATCAGATCTTTGTCGTCCTCAAACTCTCCAGCAACTCTCAATGGTCCATGGCATAAAAGGTGTTCCAATAAAATTAGAGCCTTGTAAGAACCTCGCCAATTCTTTCTATTGAAGTTCAACAGCCTGAAGTTTGGTAACAAAAGAAGGGAAGGAACTTGTTAGCTTAATTTAAACCTTGCACTCGAGTTCGATTCCTCCTTTCATATCAAAAACGAAAAAACTAATTAACCATGTTGAAAATCCCCCGTCAGTAAAATTGTCAAAACAATTACAATATATAATAAATTGTTCTATTTCTAAATACACCGAGATCTTTTAGGTTAAAACCTCACACATGTTGAGCTAGTAGGTGGTTAAATTTAGAACAATTTCGGCGTTGGACAATTAGTCCAACTCTTCGAAATTTTGACAAACCTCTTACGTAGAATGTCCACAATCCTGCAGTAATCATCAACTTCAAAGGCAGCCCTTGATATTACTCCAATGCTACGAGTGTCTGGTGGCCATGGATTTTCATTTGTGGCTTCTTCTGTCATTCTATAAACTCCACCCACAAGAACGCCAACTCTCATTAAAATTACAGTCCCATAACGAAGATTATGAATAATTAAATCCATGAAATGAAAATCTAATTAAGCATTAAGTAAACATGATTACATGAAACACAAACTTACAGTTCTGCAGGCGTTGCATCAGTCAGCGCCAAACGAGCGGTTTTCATCTTCTCTTTCAAGAAGGAAGATGCTTGTTTCTTCAGTTCATAGAACAAGGGACTGCTCATGTTTTCTATTTTTCGTGTCTGGAAGTCGGAACCATCGACGTGCATGCATTGGAATGTTTCTTAGGTGATGCAGTGTTTGCTTATATGGATTGGATTCTGAGCATTATGTGCACCTACGTAAGAACTGCAACTACTCCATTTACCACAACAAACCCTAACTGCTCTCTGAAAGTTGTTTTCTGCATATGTAATGAGAAGAATTAGAATAATTTAATTAATTAAGAATGCTTTTAAGACCAATATAAAACATGTTTTGAACTCTCAATTTCGTTGGTGAGGAGTGCATTAGAAACTTGTTTAGGTCGACTTCATGCAATATTTGACCAAAATGTAGGCCAACTCCTATAAATAGGATAATACTTGCATTCCTCTTTAGGGTATGAGTTCATTCTTTCACTTTCTAATAACGTATTTCACTGTAGAATTTTCATAACTGGAATCATCCTCAACTTCTAAATTTTCATTTAAAGATGATCCTTGCAAAAAATTACTCAAATCTAAGATCGTTTAGTCATCCAAATATATTAAATAAATCGAAATGGCTCATTGTTAATAGTTATTTGGTACCTATACCATTGATTCATTTGATACAATTGGATAACTAAACTATCTCGAATTCGAATGAGTTTTTGTAGGAATAATCTCCAAATGAAGGTTAGGAAATTGAATGATTCTGTTTATAAAATTTATATAATGAAGAACGTTATTTGCAAGTTAAAGAATGAACTCATCTCAAGTGAAAGTATTATATCCCCATAATAAATAGCTTTGACGCCAAAACTATTATTTTGTTTTTGGCCTCTGGTTTTGGACCTGGTCGAAGGTAGTAGGTAAAACAACAGATAATAATCCTTCTGATTGTAAACGTTTGCTCCTTTGCGCGTAATCCATCGGGAGCTTCTAGTCACACTCAACTTTTGTCTCAAGAGCAAGTGGTCCTTTACCACAATGGTGAAAAAATGTTGAGCTTTTGTATAACAGCATGAGTTCAAACTCCGCCAGTGATTAATCTAACAAAATCCATCGTTTAATCAAAAATAAATAAAAAATAAAAAATCTTTTGTCTCAAGAACCCTCTGCAATCTCTTCGCACCAAAAAAAAAATTTAAATAGTAATGGTTTACTCTTCTCACCCCAACAGAAGAGCTCCCATCTTCATCCGACCAACCGAGTGAACGCCCAATGAAATCTCAGTCCAACACGTTAATTGGACACACCAACACAAGAATTAACACTATAAACTGTTTATTACATGCAAATCATAATTATGTATTAGCTATTGAACATGTTAATTAAGTGTGATGATCAGTCGATCACCGATGCTGGATGAATATCTCATCCAACGATCCGGACCAATTCCCAAAGGGACTTGGAATACGATTTACTAGCTCCAACTACTCCATGATCACCATAATCCATCCCAGAAGTTGGCAAGGCCGGCTGTGGTGGCAATTGGTTTTGATAACTATATTCAGCCATCTCAGGCGCCAGCTGCGGCGGTACTTTGGTTCTTGACATCCGACGGCAGTTCCAGCAGCTCCAATGTGTTTTTTTTTTCTCTTAGGGCCTCACAAACTCGAAATAACCAATAATTTGTCAATAAAAAATATTGAAAAAATTAAAGAACAAAGCAATGGCATTTCAGTTTGATGTTCTTGTTGAATTTTGTCCTCGCAGTACGGGGACATGAAATGCCTCCACACAAATTTTCGTGTATTAATCTCCCAATTCTAGCCACATGCCAGGCTTACTTGTATCGTAGCTATATTGCGTTCCTTTTCGAACAATATTTGGGCTCTTTACACTTTACGAAGGCATTCCTCCTTACCAGAAAATCACAACTTTTCAAAAGCGATAGCTTGTAAATTGTGACTATTCAAGCCACTGAAAGAGTGCAATAAAACCGAAACGGCTAAGCCAGATTCTGTTTCAGAAAGTTTTGCAGTCATGACGGTTCATCGTCGTAAAAGTAATATACTGTTAACATGTAATCCAATCGTTCTTAAACGTACAAGTTTATAAGTTTCAAGTGCTGATTAAGAAAGGGACGCTATTCTGACGTCGAACCTGTAAAATGTATGATTAGACGAAACTACAGAGTAGCGCCGCAAATGATTGTTCATGCTAAAATCCCGTTGTTAGATCACGGCTTTGCCTAAACAGGCTTTGAAATAAAAACCCTCTATATTTGCTCTCTGCAAAGGCTTTGGAAGGAAAAAGAACCACCCGCCTTGTAGTAGTCTAATAAGGAGTATTTGCTTTCCGCTGGCTTTTGATAAGCATAACTCGTGTATAATCAGCTGCGAATTTTCCACATGCCGGTTCTATATCCAACAGACATGAGAACAAGCTCCCATAGCATATTTGGAATGCTCAACAGGTTCACCTTCGATCCAGGAATTTCAGACCAGTTTACAGATATCTCAAGCATTGGAATTTTGAACCATTTGCACAGGTAAACCACCTCAACGTCAAAGCACCACCTGCAGAAAATCCACAACCAATCAGCAAGAGAATCTCCAATATCATATAAACACAGAAAATCAGAATATCATAGTCATCCTACAAGTCGCTTTGCCAACATAGAACATATCAAAATATCGAACTGATGCACCTATCAGGTTTCATGATCGCCCACCATTACAAAATCCACATGGTGCAAATTCTGCATACAATTCCTACGACATGTTACCAAATCCTCTAGAAGGTATTCACCATTCATTCACTCACAATAGGCCAAAATTAAACGAACCTAACCAGGCCATACCAGCACGTAAAAGCTCCAAACCTCCTTAGATACAATAAATCGTATGTCTGCTACCCTATGAATGCATTTATTATTCTCATACCGAATACTTCACTATCTTCTAAACTCTAGTTTTCCTTTCTAAAAGATGGAGAAACTATATTGAATGGCCACCTGGAAATCTTAAAGTTCCGAAAATATGTCTACTCACAGCCTTCAACTTCCAAACCTCTAAACAGCACAAGCTACAAGGCACTCAATGAATCATAACTTGGAGCAGCAAAATAATGTTTATGTTAATTGGGAAGCAACAGAAGTGAGCATAAACTATTTCAAATTTCCATCTGAAGTGCAGTTAACTGTTCAAACAAAATGCCATATATACAATCCAATGTGGACTTACCTGTTCAAACGGATGTTAGTGAAAATCTTCCTTGCAGCAGCCCTAGTGAACATCTTAAACCCACACTGTCATGCACGAAGAATACCATGTCAGAATGGCAGTGCCTTAGTTAAAAACTAGTAGGCTATCTATGACAAAAGGCAAAACCTAGTAACCATCTCAAACTAGAAGAAATAAAACAAGAAAACAGAAACATATATGTAAAACAGAGGAAAAAGTCAGACCTGTGTATCCCGAATTCCAGGACCAGCAGCCAAAAGAACCACAAGATGAAAACCTTTCATCAAAAAATTGCGATACCACTTCCTCTGAAACATTAAGTTAACTGGCTCAGTTAAAATATTTTAAGCATAAGAAGAATTAAAATTAAATATTGCTGCAAGCAGGATAAGCAAAACTCAACTGTAGCCAGGGCTTTCCCCTCAAGATGAGCACGAGAACCAAATGCAGCAATGGGGATATCAGATATTCTAAAACTTGAATTACCCGCAGATGAGTCCCTAAACTTATCCTGTTTGGCAACTTCATGGATCTGGAATGAAAAACATAAGGTAGTATGTAGAAGCTTTGTTAGAATTTTAACAACAACTGGAAGCAAATGTCGGATGGAAAAAAGATATCTAGGATGCTTCAGTACAAACCTGTTTTTCAAGTTTTTCTACATCATTAACCTTGGTTGCTCCATCAGCATCCAGCATTAGAAGTAGCTCACCACGTGAATGTAGCATTCCCTGTTTTACAATGCTTTCACATACGTAAAAAGCTTCAATCAATTATCGTCACGCGCAAGGGAAAAAATTTGGGCCATTTAATAACATCAGATATGGTTACAAGAGACTGATTCAGATTACACTCACTTTTCTGATAGCTTCACCCTTTCCATGATTCCTACCAAGAAGAATAATCCTCATAGTGTCCACGGTATATTTCTTTATAAATTCAAATGCTACTCTTTTTGTCCCATCAACACTTCCATCATCAACAATCACCACCTGTCCAGAAGAACATTTGTTAAGTAAAGCAAAGGCGATGAACAAAGAACCAGGCACATAACTGTTTAGTTAAGTGTTTACTAATCAGTAACTACTAATACCTAAGCTTTTAGTTAACAGTAGTTCGCAGAGAAGGTTTCGATATCTAGGTACTTGCAGGGGGCAAAATTATCGAAGTGCATCTTATCATTATGCTATCAGCTAGAGTGCTAGACAAAAAGATGTCAAAAACGAATTCAGTTGATCTAGCTAATGAGAGAACCAAGAGAGTACCTCATAAGTAAAAGACTTATCCTTCACCGCACGCTGTTGAAGATAACTACAAAGTAATATTTAGATATCATTACGATATAATACGATTGATTTATCATCAACCCATCAACAATGATCACCAAATTAGAACGGCACAGATCAAGGAAGCAAGGAAAAAACCGAATCAATAATACATTTTGCAGGGGAAGTGAGATGCAATTAGCTAAGCTTCAACTTACTTCATGGTTTCATCAAGTGCTCCGGGAAGCCTAAGCTCCTCATTGAATGCAGGGATAATCAAAGATAAATACTTCTCTGCTGTATCAAAAATAGAAGGGCAGGGAACCTGACACAAACGCCCCCAGAAGATTCAGTAACACATCAAACGACCATTTTACAATTGAAATCGAAAAGGGTTGACTTGCATAACCTTTGGGAGCAAAACCCTAATCCCAAAATTTTGCATCAACATCTAACCCTAATTCAAGCGACAAGAATGAACTTTGAACCATGAACCAATTGGATTACTGTACCTGTTTCAATGAATTGGGGTCCTCGAAGATCGCGGGAGCTCCAACATGCCTAAAAAATTATAAATTAAATACATCAAATTTAAGTCAAAGAACTAATCTTTTCCAGGGATTAAAGAGGGAGAGAATTGAAGAGTTGATAGAAGAACGTACGCGTTGTTGTTTTTTCTGCGATAAGCTTCGAAGAAGACGGCAGAAGCTAAACCTGTGGCGACGACGAGAATGAGGGCGAGCAGGAGCTCCACCATTGTCCATACAATTACAAACTCCATTGTTGTTGTTGGTTTGATTTTGCAGGTCCAAAGGTGGAGACGGTGGCTGCACTGCTCCTTTCCTACCGAGTTAAAAACGAAGTCCTGCACCTGCAGACTCTCGGCCAATTTGTGGTTTGACGAATGAAACTTGGACCTTCTTATATGTATAAAGGGAATCAAGTTCAACAAGCCCGTCTAGCTCAGTTGGTAGAGCGCAAGGCTCTTAACCTTGTGGTCGTGGGTTCGAGCCCCACGGTGGGCGTTCTATTTTTTGTATGTTTCGTTTTTATTGAAATTCTTATTAACGCGTTCTATTTTTTTTATGTTTCGTTTTTATTGAAATTCTTATTAACTTCCATTTGATCATCTTATCAATAGATAGTATTTATTTGCTTAATCTAAAATTACACATACATTTTTGTCCAATCATGTTCGACGACATCACCTATCTTCTCTCTTTTCCGGCCATCATGCTAGAAATGATCTAACTCGCGTATGTTCTTCCAAATACCTTTTTTTTTTCTTCCAAATACTTTTTAACTTCATGTGATTTTGTAACGTTATAAGGTCTAGGTCGTCAACTCACATATATTTTACCTTTAGATAGTCTAAATGTTGCATTTTTACTGTAACCTACTCATTGCTTTTGTTCTTTAACTGATTCCTGAGTTGTCATGACTTTTAGATGGCTGTGAACTATCTTTACAAACTAATCAAGGACTTGCTTTGGTCTTTTTATATATGAGCTGGTTTGAGTGCTTTGTTGACTTTTAGAAGCTTGTGGACTAACCCAACAAAATGAGGTCCACCACTCCAAAATGAAGGAGGCAATTGGTTTGATGGCAATAGCCCGTCGGACTGCCCAGGCAAGAATTGCCGGATTAGACTGCCCAGGCAAGAATTGCCGGGCCTTGAGCTCGTTGCCAGTGGTTGATGTCGACGATGACATCACGCAGCAAAGGCGTGCCCCCGCGCTGCGCACCACTAAGCCAAACAGATCGTTTTTCCTAGGCCAGTTGTTGGATTCTCAATGGTTAGTTGATCTAAACCATTAGATTTCCAATGGTAAAAAAAATTGCAACTTTTTCTTCTATAGCTGCCACGTGGAAAAATCTGGGGCATCCAACTGCAATAATTTTGAAAATTAACGGCCATGATTAATTCAACGGTAAAAAAATCTAAAAACAATAAAATATAAATACCCTATAAATACCTAGCTATCTTCTTCATTTCTCATAGACTCACACCACAACACAACTCAATATTTAATTTTCAACAATCTTACAAAATTCAACATACCAACAAACTTACGAAGTTCAATACATGTGGTGCGATGAGAATTGTTGAAAATCTCATAAAAAATCTAAGGCAATAATGACACGTGGAAGATAGGACCAAGAAAACATTAAAAATATAATATACATATATATATATATATATATATGTGTGTAAATAAAAATCGTCATTGCCTTTTTCCTTTCTCTTTGGTGGACTTGCACATAAAGTCAATTACTATTTAGAGTAAATAGTAAGGGCAATTCACTGCCTTGCCCTTGCTCTTGTCCTTGCCCCTAAAATGGGAGGACTCGCTCTAATGTTCCAATAAAAATTAGCACACAAACAGGTAACTAATTACCATTTCTTCTGGTTTTCTTCACATTTCTATGTTTCTACATGACAGAAAACAAACAGGTAATTACCGCTTCTTCTGGTTTTCATCATAGGTTATCTGTTGTAACTTGTACATGACACAAAACAATTCAGGCTAATTTAGGTCTACCAGTATGAAAACCCCACACGCTTGTCAAGTTTAGATGTTAAAACCACAACAAACAAAGGACCGGCAATAATTTTACCAAACTTTTATAATATTGTTTATTTAATTATTATTATTATTATTATTATTATTATTATAAATAAGCCATATGGGAGGGTGGAATTGAAGATATGACATTGACGCTCATGCAACAGAGATATCATTATGACAGTGTTTTAAGTTAAGAAAATTAAAATGCATGACCATGCATGACTGACTTACAATGTCGTCCCAATGGCATCACCAATATAGATAAGCTATTTTTTTGTTTGCAAAATATGTTTACGTTCTTAACTAAGCAACAAGTCTCTAAGAATGCAAATTTTTCTGTGGATAAAGAAGTATATTGCATGTGACACCATATGATATCTTATGCCCTAATTATATATGAGTCCAACACAAAGGTGGTGTAGCATACTTATTACCCCACGCATATATGTACAATGTACATGCAGTCGTATACATAAAGCAGCTCAGTGCAGTCAAGTTGGCAACAATGGAGGGGACATAGATGGCCATGATTCCTTCGAAAATAAAGGTAGTTGAGAAAATGGACCCTCTCCCAAGGACTGGTCATGATTAAAGCCACAAGAATAGAAATTGATTGATTTTAGGCTAAAAAAGAAGCGAGAGGTGAGAAGTTGGCCCTCCAACCTTCAAACCCTACCCCATTTTAATTGTTTTTTCAATCATGCCAAACAGACCTTTTACTAACCATCCTCATCACTCATCACATCATTAACATCACATTCACATCAATGATCATTCATGCACCATGTCATGGAACTTATTAATTACTAAATTATTGGTTTTTATTTATTTAAAGGAACCGTTTAAGTATAACCTCTCAAGAAATTTTAGCAGTAAATAATAATATAAAAACATAATTTTTGTTCTAGACTAATGGGCAGGATGTGTGGCTTTGTAGCTTCGATGTTTAGTTCACGGGGATTAAAATCTGGGAACAATTTACTAAATAGCTGTGTCAGGATTCAGAATCAGCCATATTTATATAACTAGGGTACTGATGATTGTGCAAACTCTTCAACTAATCCTCCCATAATTTGATTAAAACTTACCTGCAACAGGTTTCGTACCCTCACTGAATCTCTTGTTACATTCTCACACCACGTGATAAGAGACGAAAGGATATGAAATGCGTTGCATGAGAGTTTTTCAGCTTTTTCTCATGTAATTGGAGCTAAATTATGAAATACTAGGACTAACTACAAAGATGGAACTCATGAACCCACTTGAATTTTAAATTTTTTAATATCAATGAAAAACTGTTGCAAAATCTGTCACTTACCTCTGCTGAATTCAGAATTCTTCAGCAGCACGTGCCATATACAGTGAACACACATATGAACATATAGGGAAGCTCAATTCACTGTATATAACAGAATTCCAAATTATTCATACTAAAATACACAATTTGCTTCCAAAAAAATTAAACAAAAACAAATTAATATCTTCCACAAGTAAACCAATTTTCCCCATCATAATAACAAAACCCAAAAAAAAAAGGTCAACAACCCAATTAAGCAAATTGAACCCCTAGTAGAAGATAATAATGTTCATGGAAAAAAAAGTTAAAAATATGAAATATTTCCTAGTGAGCCATGGCCACAGGATGAGCATTTGCATAGCTAATGGATCTCTGGTTAGGCATGGCAAGCATAGCAGTGTGATCCAAGAAATCTTGAAGCGCCACCACAGACTGCAAAATTGTTCTGAGATCATCAGCACTTGAGAAACCCAAGTTTCCAACTTGCCTAACTGCATACACATAAAAAGTAATGCACCCTTTTCTAAATTTAAATCGAGCCATCTCACAGCCACTCAGCCCTCTGATGAGCCGCTTGTTCACTTCCCCAAGTGGGATTTCCGGCGGCCAAAGGCGGTCCACGGCGGCCTTCATGCCCTCTGTTTCGAAAACGAAGAGAACCACCTTGGACGTCTTGGTGCCGAGGCCTAATGTGAGGGTGTGCCAGGCGTGGTGCGCTAAGATTGTGAAGTTTGTGGGGAGAAAAGCTGTGGTGGAAGGAAACGGAAGCTTATTGTTGCTGGGTTTGCTGGGTGGGAAAGAAAGGAGTTGGAAAAGCTCCAGTGGCCTTGCTCGCCGGATTGTGAAGGATTTGACGACGAACTGGCCTCCAAACCGTAGGCCCTTGACATCAGAGCTTGGCTTGAATGAGAAATCTGAGGCTGTTTTTGTGGTTTGGTCATTTGGGTGTTGGTGTTTTTGCTTCTTGTTCTTCTTGTTGTTACTGATCTTCTTCTCTTTCTCTCCCATGGTTTGTTTGTAGAGGAGGAATATTTTGGGTCTTTGGTGGTTGATGCTTGGTGGGTTTTTGTTAGTGTATGATAATTAAACCAATCCAGAGTTTTGATGGTATATTGTATTGGAGTTTTTTGTGTTTCTTTTTAGTTCTGCTAATCCAATATTATACATAAATGTTATTTGTTTATTTTATTTCAATCAATGGAAAGAATAATGAAATGGGTGATGATGTTGCCACTTCATCTTTTCTCCTATCTGTATCTATGATCCTGACACTAAGATTTTCTCGTGCAACTAAGTTTTACTTTTAACGAAATAATTATTAAATACATGTTTGTCACGTGTTCAAAAAATGTATTGCTCCCCATAGTGAGTATGTGACACGAGAGAATCTCTCTTCTATTAGACAAGGTTCTTAGGTGACACAGGATAATCAAAATTTGTTTATCACTAGTTGTATACAACTATGTGTCTATTTCTCTCATTACTTAAACTTCATTTTTTTGTCCTATTTGTGTCTTTCCTATTTGTGTCTTTGATTTTTTACATGGAGACCCCTTCTAGGGGAGAGGTTCTTGGGTGATACGGAATAATCATTATTCAAAGTAAATATGTTATATCACTCGGTTGTATACAACTTTGTCTTCTTTTCTCATTACTAAATTATAAAAATTTGTCATATGGTGGTTAAGCTTACTTTACATTTTTCTCTAATCATGTACGCAATAAGAGAAATGAAGATACATGTATTTAAAACTGATGATACAGCACAACTTCTCCGAAAAAAAGCTTATCCCTTGCTTTCTATATATGTTTGATGATGCCATAAGACATTGTAAATGCTTTTTATTGTACATGCTTTTTATTGTACATGCTTTCTGTAAACGTAAGATGTATAATTTATGTGCACATTCTTTACAGTATTATGTTCATGCAGAGTTGAAATTGGTCAGGTTGGTCCTTGAATTAGATAGGAATTGGCTCACCAAAATAGATGGCATGGGCTTTGGTAAGATACTACTTAGATTCAGTTGACTCTCTCTGAACCAAAAGGCAGCTAATCTTTGTCTCCTTTTACCAGAATTCAGAATCATGACATCTGCAACTAAATAGAAGATTTTGGGTTTGTAAATGATGATTAACCTCTCTATGTTTCACATATGAGCTAAGTGAGAGTAGGACCACGTTTTTGAGACCCCCTCCAATCATAATTGCACCCATTTGCTCAAATTCATGTATCATCAATCCCTAATTTCCTGCTAATGCATATGAGATTCACATACATAAATTAACAGTTTTTTTTATTAGGATGTCCATTTTTTAATTAAAGAACAAACTATTGATATGTTGCCGATAAAGCATCAATAAAGAATGTATCAGAGTGTTATTGATATAAAATTAGTTCTTTAACAAAACAAAGAATGATTGTCTTGCACAGATAATTTCTATACAAATTAGTTCACAATACGACAATCTTAAAACTTCTGTTAGCATGAGAGGAAAGATTCATACTCAATGGAGAATACTAACCTTAAGTAGCAGAGAGATAAGGTATGGTTGCCTCATGTGACTCATCTGATTACAACCCAAAAGTCTTCCGATTAAATTAAAGTGGTTTCCTAGCTACCAAAGTCACCGTTGCCTTCAATCAATTCATGGGAAAGATATGCTAGACTAGAGGTTCTGAGAGTACCAACCAACTAAAGGCAACAACTCTTGCAAGATATTCCAACAGGCAGTAAGGGGGCCTAGCAAATTTTTTTTTAAGGGTTTGTCATTTGAAGCACTACAAAGAGTACAACACGTGTATAAATATTTACAAACACAAAAAAAAAAGAAATCAAAAGTTAAATGGGAGTCTATCTGTCAATGGTGCATCAACTTTTTAAACAAAGAAAAAGATAAAAAGATAAAGAGCGTATAAGAATGAACGTTGAGGTAATGATTTTCACTCCCGGTTTTTTTTTACGAGTGAATATATTGAGATTTTATGGGTTAAAGTTGATTCTTCGATTCATGTATACAAAGTATATATGCGACTCACATTAAGTATCACTCTATTACTACAATTTCAATGATAGAGCACCTATTCTCACATCTAAAGGTGGAAGCTGGATTTGAAATTCTAATCCTAACCGAAAATTTCTGTTTCGAGCCCGAACATTTCCTATTCAGAAAATTTTCAAAGAATTAAATGACAATTGGAATGTACTTATCCTATCCGAAGTATGCTTTATTGTCATATCATGTTTATTGTATATTTAGTTATACTTTATTGCGTATTTTATATATTTAATTGTATTAATATACATAAAATGAAGAATATAATTAAACATATTATTTTATTTTGCCTAATATAATTATGTCATACACCCACATAACAGCCTACAAATATCGAAAAACACATAAAAAAAATATTGAATGGTTGATAGATGCATAAACATATGAAAATTTTCAAAGTGTTACAAAATGTGGGAGATCCGAATTATGTTCCTAAAATTCAGTGATAAAGCCGATTCGAAATTTCTAATAAATTCCGATATTCCAAAATTTTGAAATTGGAATTAATACTTGATTCCGAAAGTTTTTTGGATTGGCATTGGAATACTTGTTTCCGATCCGATACATCGAAAACCACCCCTACTCACAACGATATAAAAACTCAAATTCTTGTTCTCTCTCGGAATGAAATATAAGGAAGATTACGTACTATAACTGGATAAAAATGTATAAGGAATATAACAAAATAGGAATAGTACATCCAAATTTACGTTGCGTGCACATAAATACTTGTGATGAAATTATTTTGCATGATGCATATCTGTACTGATTCGAATTATGCTGTATTTATATTATCTTTTTCCAAATTAATGTATGTGAAGAAATATTACATGTTAAAAGACAAGGAAAAAAAAAAAGAAAAAAAAAGAAGAAACAATACAAATACAGAAAACATGAAGCATATTATAACATGTGATACCATAAGATTGTGTACTGGAGGTCCTCATAGTTTTATTTTATTTGGTAAATCAATTGCAAGAGTACTATACCAGCTATGAGCATATATCCTGTGGAAGAGAAATGATGAGAGGCATGCAGTTAACAATCGTAACAAAGTCATCTCAGATTAATTGAGACTTACCAAAGAAGCATTTTATGTCTACACTTGCTTAAAAGACAAGAAACCAACCAATAATAGTAACAATCAATCCAGAAAACAACTGGCCACTTACATATAAACTGTTCATTATATAGCACCGATGTAGCCTGAAAATTCATGTGTGCAACTTTTTATCTGACTTTATGTTAGGTTAGATTTCCATCCTTCGATGTCAGTCTTTCGACGTCGGCAACATGGAGAAGAAATTTGAAAGCAATAATTCAGTTAAGGGTAATTAGTGAATTTGTATGATTCATATAAACACACCATACAAAGACAAAAATATAGTCTTCAGGTTGGATGTCATTATCAGGGGGCCCTTAGACCATCTCCAATAGTGACCTAAAACCTAAAAATATTTAGCCCAGAAAATTTAGGTTTTAGCCTAGAAATAGTTTTTCTGCTCCAACATTCTAGCCTAAAATTTTAGCCTGAGATTATCAAAGAATGAATTAAGGCAATTTTTTTTTTAAAATTAACTTTAAAAAAAAAATATGTAGACTATCCTAAATTAATTATATGAACATTTTAACCTAAAAATATTTAAATTATGATAAATTTTGAAAAATCATGATAAACCACATAAACTTAATACAAACGACATTTAATAAACCACATAAACTTAGATTTTTTTTTACCGTTAGATTTGATTATATTTGATCTAAGCCATTGGATTCAATAAATATATAAATATAAAATATAAAAAAATTTAATTTGAACCTAGACCGTTGGATTAACCAACGGCCCATTTAAATGGTACCATTGGATGAAGAAAAGTAGCCCAACGGCTACTTGATGGTCTGACAGTGGGGGAACAGCCCCACATGGGTTGTTACAAAATTCTGAGAAAGCCTAGCGAGTAGGGAGTGGGCAGTGGGCTTCACATCCCCAGTTTCAGTCTCAGTTGGTGGGGCCCATTTTGCTTTATGGCCTAAAATTGGGCCGGTATTTGCCCTTCATTTGGGTTTTAGGTTAATTTTAGGTCATGGGTTGGAGTGAATTTAGGGGGGGAAGGGAAATTTTATGTTTTAGCCCACCATTGAAGACGGTCTTAGGTTTGTAAGCTGTATGTTATATTAACTATCATTTTCTGCATGATAATTCAAACTTAAACTCTCTTCCCGAAACCCTACTTCATATCATTCGCAAAATAACTGATATTATATTTTCTTTTTGTTGCTTTTGGTCTAAATGTTGTCACAGCCTAAAGATAAATCTAGTAGCAATAGTCTAGGCCTGGCAGCAACAGCCCGCCCTATTCTTAAGAATACGATTTGAGGACTGGATTTGGCACAGCCCAAAATGCGTTTTGTTGCTTTTACTTGAGTTTGAAGTTGTTAAGGTTTTAGGCAGATTTGTAAGAAGTAACCCTTGATTGCTTTATGTTCATTGTTTTCTAATATAAAGTACGGAAAGAGGGAGATGAGCTATTTGGTGATCCCTTCTCGGTGTAGGGTTGGTCGTGCTTTAGTAATGGCTAGATAATGTATGTAGTTTCGTCTACCAAAAATGACTTTATGTGGCCTCGCTCCTCGGCGATGACCAGTTGTAGTTGACAATATGAATATGTTGCATCTATTATCTTTGTAACAGATTTGTGTTGATGGCTTTTGTGGTAATCGTTTAGGGTTTCTTCAAGTTGTTTGTTCAAACATATTTTCCTAATCAATTTCTTGGCCATTGAAACAATGCCCCAAATTGGAAAAAATCATATCTTCCGTTCCTCAAATCATCTCCTCAAGCTCAGCCGCTCAAGCGTTGTATTTACAAGAGCCGCGGCTTGGGTCAGTGGTGGTGATTTGTCCGGACCCAGAGAAATCACAGTTAAAGTCATGAAGGCCGTTAGCCTGGTAGTAAGTATTCATGAGGTAAGACGCACGGGCCCTAACGTTGTTATCGAAGCAAGCGCCGCCTGGCTGAACGGACTTGCAGTCAACGCCGGTGCCGCAGATGTAGTCAATGTTTGATTGCAATGCTTGGTCCGTGGCTCCTGGTTTTGCCACGCACCACTTCTTGCCGCTGTTGTTGCCTCCTGCTGCCGGTGTTGCCGGTGTTGCTGGTTTTGCTGGTTTGGCAGGCTTTCCCTGTTTCCCGCTTTTTGGTGCGGCTGGTGTAGAAGGTTGTGTTGGAATTTTCATTGTTGGTCCAGGAGTTGCACCACCCTAAATCATACAACAATTTAGTATGCATAAGACATTATTATTGTAATAATAATATTGTCAATGCAGACGTGAATTAAGCCACATTATTAAGAAAATATGTGGTTCTATTATACTCAAGTTCAAACTTCTAATCGTTAGAATGTCGATTTGTTAAAGAATAATTTCGTTAATATGTACCCAAGTAAAGAACATGAAGTAACTAAAATTTTATGTTCACCATTCAGTTGACAACGTTTCATTTGTTTCTTATCTTGATTCATTAAATTACAAATTTTCATAAAACCAAAAACTGATATCATCGGTTCACTTTACACATTATTTAGTCATAGCAATTCAATTCAATAAATTGGATGAATTTGCAATTATTATTTTTGTGAACTGTATTACTTTTCATCTTTTAGTGAGGTGCAGAAATATTCCATGTCACATTACTTAATAAAGTAACAAAAGTGAAAGGGAAAATCACAAGACGATTAATCAAGAACCATTACCAACCTGTTGATTGCGCATAACCCCAGCATTGTAAACCGGAGTCATGTCCGGTTTGAACAGCCCCCAGTTCTTCTCTGCGGCGGGACCGGGTTTCTGGTTCTCATTGAACAAAGCAAAGATGTAAGTCTCGAACTTCCGGTTCGGCATCAATGGCGTACCCTTCCCAGACTCAACATGCTTGATCAAGTTCCGGTTGTAATCCACAGCGTTCTGAACCGAGCAAACCGGGAACTCGCAAGCCGAAGGCCAACCGGTCTCGGCCGCAATCAAGTTCACGTCACTGAACCCGATTGCCTTGGCAGCTGAGTAAACCGCGTCCATCAACCCATCGAACATGTTAGTGTAAAACTTGCCGGTGAATTTATCGTGCACTCCCTCGTTTGGTCCGAAAAGAGCGTAGTTCTCCTTTTCGGGTGACCACCCGAAGTACGGATACGGATTGACCATGAAAGGCGATTTGGTTTGGCTACAGAACCGGAGCATTTGGGTCAGAATTGGAATCACTTCAGGTCTGAACCTGCCCATGCTGGGGGGTTCGGAGGCCAACATGATTCCGAGCGAGTGAGGGGTAGAGACTTTGACGTCTTTAATCCCCTCGAGGACCAAAGCGTTGTTCAAAGTCTTCATGGCAGGGACGAGGCTCGACTTGAGAGCATCGTCCCCCCAGTGAAGGACCTCGTTTCCCATGCCAATGTACTTGATTTTGCTTGCAGGGTAAAACGGCTTGACGTGATCAATGATCCAACGGCGAGCAGTGCGGAGCTTGGTGAGGTTTGGGATCTCGCCGTTGGGGACGGTGATAGTCAAGGAGATGTTGGAGTTGGCGAAGGCCTTGATGATGTCGGGGTTGGCGTCGAAGATTTTGACGGCGTCGATGTTGGTTTGTGTTTTGAGGAAGTTGGCGACTTGGGCCGGGGGCGGGAGGTTGTCGGCGAGAGTACCGTAGTTTACGCCGATGGAGTAGGCAGTGGTGGCGAGCTGAACGAGGAGGAGAAGGGAGAGGAGAAGCTTGGTGGTAGCCATGGTTGTTTTTCTTTCCTTTTTTGTGGTGGTGTTTTGGGAGGAGGTGGAAATTCTCCTTTTCCTTTGTGGGATTGGGGAGTTGGCGGTCAAGTATTTATAGTGAGGAAAGGGGAAAGAAACTCAGGATACAGGCAATAAGAAGATAATGGACGATTGGGATTGTGACCTGTAGTTGGTCAAATATCAATTTTATTTGTAATTGCTATTTACTGCTAATTCTATTGAATTTTCTTGATGTATGCTTAATTACGAGGTTGAACTTGATCTCTTTATTACACATCAAAACCTTAAAATAACTACCTTAAAACGAATAGATTATCTATTTGGTCATGTTATCACATGGAAATAACAATACACTGTTACTAGTTTAATCAGAAGTGTGTGATGATGTGTGTATCCATATTTCAACGTGTTCATTGATAAGTCATACTTCACCAGGGCACATCAGCTCTTGCATCTGATCTTTCATTGTCATCCTCTGATCCGCTCGTTTAAAACACAGTGAACAAAGCATCTTCAAATTTCGATGTTCCAAAATATCCAAAGTGTGAACCCAACCAAACTTTTAGGGGGTAATGTTAAGGGAACTAAACTTGTAAATTAAATAATATGAAAGTTGATGATTGAATTATTATTAAGGATTGATAAACGTGCTCATTTTTTATTAGTAACAAATTATTTAGCTTGCAAATTTAGTCTACAAATTTAATCTCCATAACATTATTCAACCTTTTGACCTAACTTTCCCGAGTCGCCACCGTGTCAGTTTTCCATTGGCTGTCCACAAAAATAATTGTCTAAAAGCTAAGGAGACTAAATTTTTTGAACTAAATTTGCAAACTAAATGATGTATCATCAATAAAAAGTAAATATATTAATGAACATTTAAGTAATAATCCAATTATCAACTTCTATCATTTAATTTACAAAATTTAATTTAAAATTTTAATCTCCCTATCCTTATCCTTGCGCACATTGATTTTGTTGTCTTTTTTCTTTTCTTCTTTTGTTTCCTTGAAGGCAATAAAGTGATGTGTTCGAGTGTCTTTGGGCGGTTTGTAACTTATGTAAATAGCAAGAGGCTGAGGATTAATGTCCAAGAACACACAATTCGGCACGCATATCACCCCAAGAATGCAAAGCACCTACTCTTATTATTTTTCTGCAAGGTATCAAGAAAGAAAGTTTCTAATGAGGGTTTAATAATTTTGTAGCCCGAATTGGGATGACTCTGGTTGTTTATATGGTTTTTGGTTTTAATCCAATGCTAGCTCTGAGAAATAAGAGCATTATAGTTTTGTTGAAACGAAAAGAATTAGGATGTTCAAGAAAATTTAAGTCGAAAAAGAAATAAACTGTGATTAACACCAAGTTTAAGCAGTTGCATGCACATATATTTTAATTGGTCCAGTTCATTCTTCTTAAAGAATATGCCAAATGGTTGACATGCAAACTATTCAACTTGTTTTCACTTAGATTGTGACTATAGTGAATTTGGAATGTATGACACCACATAAATTACATGTACACAAATTATGTCAGAAAGGAGTTTATACCTTGTACATATACTTGAATGATAAGGCATTTGCCTCTTCAAAATGGAACAACGAGATTGTTAGTGTAAAACGTCTAGCTTGGTGTTTTCTTTGTTTTCTGGAAGGCGCTGGATCACATATAGGTTTGATTGGTTGTGTGTATTTTCTGTTCTGTCTAGCTCCATGATATATATTTCACACAGCGTCTCATTTAAAGATGTAGTTTTTTGTTTCTGATAGTCACATTTGAATTTTGTAATATCTTATGTGTTGAGGTTAAAAAAATGCCACATGCAAACCCAATTAAATCTCAAGGCCCGATTGTGATACAAGCCCCAAGTCAAGCCTAAATGCATGCAAATGTGCGGAATCTAGAAAGGAAAATATTCGCAACCATGTCACACTGTGATAAATAAACCAGACGTTTGTATAAGTCATGGCAAGCCCATACAAATCCATGCATATTCATCATGACAAGCTCTATCACACTAACTACGTACTATGCACGCTTAAATGAGCTAAAGTGACACGTCGGGGCTTGCCTAGTGAATTGTGGTGTGGATGGTTACAAAAATTTATCGAGCCTACGAGGAGTCAAGATTATGAAAGACTTTGGGATGCTTGAGAGCCCAAAGATCCAAGCTCACAATCTTTGAAGTTCACATACGTGAGTTTGAGAGAGACCAGACCTAGTTTTTCCTTTTCCCTAGTAAGCCAACCAAGTCAGAAAAAAACTAGACTCAAGGTCTTAAGTTCACGTGAAAGCCCAACAGAGCCCGCATATAATGAAGAATGACGCAGACTTTCCCATCCTAGCTCGAGCAGAAGAATGATGAATGAAAGCCAAGAGACACATGTGGAAGCCATTAAACAAAATAATATGTATATTTATGAATAGTAATGTCACATTTCAAAACGCGTCTCACATATGTTTGAGTTAATTTGTAAAAATTCCTTTTGATATCGAGCAATTAATATAAAGATAAGAATGGACAATTGTTAAACGGGTTTGAAGGACAAAAGGCAAATAAAGCATATCACACTTAAATGATCACACAGTTTTGCGCACATAGTTTTGCACACACAGTTTTACGCCCACTGCATTTTCAAAATCGATGTTCAAGATCCTTCCACTTCATCTATAAAAAGAACCCAAGACAAGTGTATTTCATATGTGTTTACAAACAAGATAGACTATATTGATTTATATTTTCTTTAGGTTTTTATTTACATCAAGAACATGATGCAAGGTTTTGAGACATCTGATGACCATGGTGAAGGGGAATGTGATGAGAGCTTTGGAGAATTTGACTTGTATGCATTTTTTAATGATCGAATCGATGCTTTACCAGATGTACATATCACCATCATCATAGGCTGCTAAGGACTTCAAGTCTTCACCCAGGAAAAAGAGTGAAAACAAATATAAAACAAAAAACAAAAAAAAGCTTGAAGTCACGGGCCAGAAATGGCATACAATGTTGCTCAAGCTCAAGTTGAATATCAATTTGAAAACAACTGCTTGTCGCCAATGTCATTGGCGACAGCACAAATTATTGAAGCTAAGGTGACTCTGAGGGTAAGGAGGCGTGGGGCAAAGCCCTTTACGTCGACCCTCCATGACCACACCAATGCTAAATACAGCTGGCTACTTCCCGGCTGGATCATAGAGGAAAGGGTCATGATGCTAACTGGTCGGCTCTACCGGGTAAGCCTCCACATTATCCCCTTATGCGATCTACTGTGATCAGTCCGGAAAACCATGGACCAAGAAGCATGAAGTGATTGATAATCGGAGCAGAATGGGTATCACCTTGATCAATCCTCAATCAACATTATTGTTTGTCTGTAATGGCCTTCTTAATAATTAGGTCAAGATTAGTTGTTGTTGTTAGTGTGTTAACTGGACTTTTGTCCCCTTTGTAACAAAAAAAAAAAAAAAAAAAAAAAAATAGAAAAGAAGAAAGATGAGCCAATTGCTGTTAGCATAATCAAATTCGCTTTTCCTCCTTTCTGTATATGTATTTCAGGTGATGGTTTTCTTCCCTTTCCTTCATTCCTTTGTTCTCTACACCCTACACAGTCGCATCATTTTTTTTTCCTTGGATATGCATGTGTGTACACATAAAAGAAACAGAAACTCAATGAAAGAGAGCCTTTTGAAAGCAGTGAAGATCATTTCACCTGCAGTTTTATTTAGACCACCATCAAAAAAATCACTGGGGATTGAAAAATCTGTTTCAGGATGCTTAGATGCGTCATGAAACGTAGGGATTCGAAAGTCTTTTTGAGATTCTAAAAGCACTTGCTCTCGACTCTCTCTTTTGCTTTCGACTCTTCTTCTCTTGTGAGTTTTTTCCTCATGTATTGCCGCAGCATTGAGATTTTACGGTTACTGTCATTGTCCTCGGTTTGGATTCTTTGGGAAAAACCAGCGAGCATGGACAAGCTTGTGGCATTATTCGAAAAATATTCAATAAAAAAGAGGGTTATCCTCGGTTTGGATTCTTTGGGAAAAACCAGCGAGCATGGACAAGCTTGTGGCATTATTCGAAAAATATTCAATAAAAAAGAGGGTTAATTATGTAAGAAGCTAATAAGGATGTCTAAAAATCATTTCTATATAAAAAAAAATGAGTGACACGGAGAAAGTTGCGTTTTTTTTTTCTAGAGATGTTTTATTTATTTACGGATCTTATGCTAATAACAAATTTCGTCAAATTTTTTCTTTCCTATTTTCTTATTTCTTCGTACATTGAATCTCTTCACAAAAGATGCGTGTCATATTCATTTCCATTAATTCATATAGATTTCTTTCAATGTTAAGCAATTAATGTAAAGATAACGGCGAGTCATTGTCAAACAAGTGAGAAAAAACAAAACCAGATACGAGTGTAAGAGTAATGTTAGGGATACTAAATTTGTAGACTAAATTAGCAAACCAAATAGGTGTCATCAATAGTAAATGAGCACGTTTATCAATGATTAAGTAATAATCCAATCATCAATTTTCATATCATTTAGTTTACAAAATTTAGTCTCCCTAGCATTAATCCGCGTGTAATATCCATTTCAATTCATTCGTATAGACTCCTTTCAACGTTAAGTAATTAATGTAAAGATAAGGATGAGTCATTGTCAAACAAGTGCGAAAAAATAAAACCAGATACGATGTATCAAAACTTGATATCACATCGACAAAAAGATAATGCACACAAATTTACAGAGTTGCTATCTAAGTTCCTCTTTTGCAGGACTTGTGAGGACCCCTTTTATATGAGCCATCGTATTAATCTAACCGTAGCAAAACTAATAAGATTATATAATCCTCTTATACCTAAATGAAATGAAACTCCAAAAAACAGGGTTCACGACTTCAGATTTCGTAGGTTGAAGGAGAATAGGCCGCAATTTCAGATTTCGCAGGATCCTTGTGTTGATTATTGACTCAAACAATGTAGTCAAAGATCAAAAATTTCGGCTACTTTGTGGTAATGGGAGACAAACAACAATTGTGCCTAATTCTTTTTGACCTGATGGTAGGCCTTTGGCCATTGATGTCCTTGAAGAGCCATTTTCTTTGGCTTTAAAAGGGGAGCAAGGTGCAGCCCATAAGTAGGTAGAAGAAAAAGAGCAAGAAGCCTTTCGGCAGAGAAAAGATTTTTTCTCAAATTGTTTTGCTTTGTATTTTTGGTTTTCTCCCTTCCTATTGCAAAGTGTGTGAGCTTGGGTTATTTGGGTCTTTGGAAAATTGAGTAATAAACACTATTGTATGTTCTCATTGATTATAGTGGAATACTCCGTTGTCTCCAAACTGGATGTAGGCATTGCCGAACCAGTATAAATCTTGGTGTTCTTGTTGGTGTTGTTTTTATTTTGTTTCTGTTTTTTTTACTTTTCACTTACAGTCGGATGCCGCTTCCGCACAACAAGTGGTACCAGAGCCCAGTTCCGTGAATAATGTTGGCGCTACAGTTCTGTGAACAGTGAACTGCTACAGTATCTGTGAACGGTATTGTACCTGTGAACAGTGCAGTATTTGTGAATAGTGGCGAGTAGATGGCTGGAGATAAAGATGAATCTGTAAAAAAGAGGTCAGCATCGTCTTCATCCAATAGACATCCAACTACTACTACAAGGTTAGAGGTTGATAAATTTAATGGCTCTAATAATTTTGGTATGTGGCAATGTGAAGTTATGGATGTGTTGTATCAACAAGAGTTGGATATGGTTCTGGAAGATAAACTAGAAGATATTGATGACAAGCAGTGGATGCGAATTAATCTTCATGCTTGTGCTGCTATTCGATCGTTCCTTGATAAGGAGTTGAAATACCCGTATACGAAGGAAACTTCTGCTAAGGAGTTATGGACGAAATTGGAGGAGAAGTATATGACCAAGAGCGCAGAAAATCGTCTCTTCTTGAAGAAGCGACTCTTCCGATTTCAGTATCGTCCAGGTATCTCTATGCACGAACACCTCAATGATTATAATAAAATACTTGATGATTTAGCAAACCTTGATGTGAAAATTCATGACGAGGACAAGGCACTATGTTTGTTAAATTCATTGCCTGATGATTATGATCATTTGACAACTACTCTGTTGTATGGAAAATTCGAGGTGAAACTTAGGTGTCTGCGGCATTGGTGAATCATGAGTGTCGTAAGAAGGAACTGAAGACTCACAATTCACAAATCGAGGCATTTGTTGCAATGGGTCAAACAGAGGAAAGAAAATCTGGAAAGCGGGGAAAATCTCGTTCAAAGTCACGAGGGAAGTTTCCTGCTAAAGATGAATGTGCTTTTTGTCGCCAAAAGGGTCATTGGAAGAAAGACTGCCCCAAATTGAAGAACAAAGAGAAGGAGAAAGCGGGTTCTGAAGCAAATATTGCAAAATCTGGAGATGATGATGATTTCGAGTTTACTTTGGCTAGTTCATATGCTGATAGTCACTCCAATGAGTGGATTTTGGATTCAGGTTGCACCTATCATATGTGTCCCATTCGGGAATGGTTTTCTAATTTCGAGGAGCTGGATGGTGGAGTTGTTTTGATGGGTAATAATAATGCCTGCAAAACACAAGGGATAGGCAAAATCTGTTTGAAGATGCATGATGGAACAGTCAGAGAATTAAGTGATGTTCGGTATGTACCGGATATGAAGAAAAATCTCATCTCACTGGGTGCATTGGAATCCAAGGGTCTCAAGATCACCATGGAGGGTGGAGTTCTTAAAGCTGTGTACGGGGCACTGGTGGTGATGAAAGGTACAAGACGAAATAACTTGTATTTCTTGCAGGGGAATACAGTTATTGGTGGAGCAGCTGTCACCGAAGCTGCTGACGCAAATAGCACATACACCACGAGGTTATGGCATATGCGTCTTGGGCATGCTGGTGAAAAAGCGTTGCAAGGATTAGTGAAGCAAGGCTTATTGAAAGGTGCAAAGGCATGCAAATTGGAATTATGTGAGCATTGTGTGTTGGGTAAGCAAACTAGAGTAAACTTTGGCACTGCTATTCACCACACTAAAGGCATTCTTGATTATGTTCACACTGATGTTTGGGGAGCTTCCAAGAATGCATCTTGGGGAGGTAGCCATTATTTTGTCTCCTTTGTTGATGACTTCTCTAGAAGAATATGGGTGTACACCATGAAGCGTAAAGATGAAGTCTTGAAGATATTCCTGAAGTGGAAAAAGATGATTGAAACGCAAAGCGGTCGAAAGATCAAGACTCTCAGATCAGACAATGGGGGTGAATATAAGTCTGATTTTTTCTTGAAAGTTTGTCAAGATGAGGGTATTGTGAGACACTTCACGGTTAAGGAGACACCGTAACAGAATGGAGTGGCGGAGTGCATGAACCGTACTTTGCTTGAGAAAGTCCGGTGTATGTTGTCTAATGCTGGTTTAGGCAAGGCATTTTGGGCTGAGGCAATTACTTATGCAAGCCATCTCATTAATCGATTGCCAGCCGCTACGAACGAGGGCAAAACGCCCATGGAGGTATGGTCTGGTAAACCTTGTACTGATTACAAGTTTTTACACATATTTGGTTGTTCTGCTTACTATTATGTCAGAGAAAGCAAGTTGGATCCAAGAGCAAAGAAAGCTCTATTTATGGGCTTTAGCACTGGCGTGAAGGGATACCGACTCTGGTGTCCAGATGAGAAGAAATTTGTTGTAAGCAGAGATGTGACTTTTGATGAGGCTGTTATGGTTAATCAGAACAAGCATGAAGGTGAAACTAAAGCGACCGAGACCATGAGTAGCTCAAAGCAGGTGGAGTTACTGAAGACTCAAGTTGTTCCAGTAAGGTCTGATGTTACAACCACTAGTCCTACAGTTAATTCTGATGATGAGGACGAGGATGATGAAGAGGAATCACTTACCCAAGAGCCTCCACAACAACAAGACTATATTGCAACCAGAAGATCGAGAAGGGAAATTCGAAAGCCTGCTCGATTTACTGATATTGTGGCATATGCACTTCCTGTTATTGAAGATGATATTCCATCCGCCTACAAAGAAGCTGTCATGAGTTCAGACTGCGAGTTGTGGAAGAAATCTATGGATGAGGAGATGAAATCTCTTCATAAAAATGAGACTTGGAATCTGGTTCAGTTACCAAAGGAGAAGAAAGCAATTGGTTCTAAATGGGTGTATGCCAAAAAGATGGAATCTTTGGGAAAAGACAATGTAAGATTCAAAGCCAGATTGGTAGCTAAAGGCTACGCTCAGAAGGAAGGCATTGACTACAATGAGGTATTTTCTCCTGTAGTAAAACATTCTTCTATTCGTATTTTGTTGGCTTTGGTTGTGCAGTTTGACCTTGAGTTGGCCCAACTTGATGTCAAGACTGCGTTCTTACATGGTGATTTGGAGGAAAAGATTTATATGTCTCAGCCAGAAGGTTTTAAGGTTGCTGGAAAGGAAAATTGGGTTTGCAAATTGGAAAAATCATTGTATGGCTTGAAGCAGTCTCCAAGACAATGGTACAAGCGATTTGATCGATTTATGATCGGGTAAAAGTACACAGGAAGTCACTATGACCATTGTGTATACTTTTGCAAACTACAAGATGGAACCTTCATTTATCTGCTTTTATATGTTGATGATATGCTTATAGCATGTAAGAGCCAAATGGAGATTGAAAGGTTGAAGACTCAACTAAGTAATGAATTTGAGATGAAGGACTTGGGAGAAGCTCGGAAGATACTAGGTATGGAAATTGAAAGAGATAGAGCGAAGGGCAAGATTAGTCTGTGTCAGAAGCAATATTTGAAGAAGGTACTACAACGTTTCAGGATGAATGAAAATTCAAAACCGGTTAGTACACCTCTTGCCTCTCATTTCAAACTTAGCGTTTCTATGTCTCCTAAAACTGTTGAAGAGAGTCAGTACATGGCTCAAATTCCTTATGCAAATGTTGTTGGTAGTTTGATGTATGCTATGGTGTGTATTAGGCCTAATATTTCACAAGCTGTTAGTATTATCAGTAGATATATGCATAATCCAGGAAAAGGGCATTGGCAAGCTGTGAAATGGATTCTACGGTATATTCTGGGTACTGTGGATGTTGGTTTATTGTTCCAGCAGGATAAAGTTACTGGTCAATGTGTTGTTGGATATGTGGATTCTGATTACGCAGGTGATTGGGACAAGCGTAGGTCCACTACTGGTTTTGTATTCACTATTGCTGGAGGTCCAGTAAGTTGGAGGTCGATTCTGCAATCTACAGTTGCTTTGTCGACTACTGAGGCAGAATACATGGTTGTAACATAAGCTATAAAGGAAGCCATCTGGCTTCAAGGGTTGCTTGATGACTTAGGGGTTCAACAAGACCATGTGAATGTTCATTGCGACAGTCAGAGTGCTATTCATTTAGCAAAGAATCAAGTTCATCATGCACGTACGAAACACATTGACGTGAGGTTCCATTTTGTTCGTGAGATTATTGACGAGGGAGATATTCTTCTTCAGAAGATTGGGACCGCTGACAATCCTGCGGATATGTTAACAAAGCCAGTTTCATTACACAAGTTTAAGCACTGCTTAGACTTGATTGGCATTTGTAAAATTTGTTGATTGCTCCATGGGGGATTGGGAGACGACTATTAGGAGTTCTACTTAGAGGGTTTGAGCCAAGGTGGAGATTGTTGATTATTGACTCAAACAATGTAGTCAAAGATCAAAAATTTCGGCTACTTTGTGGTAATGGGAGACAAACAACAATTGTGCCTAATTCTTTTTGACCTGATGGTAGGCCTTTGGCCATTGATGTCCTTGAAGAGCCATTTTCTTTGGCTTTAAAAGGGGAGCAAGGTGCAGCTCGTAAGTAGGTAGAAGAAAAAGAGCAAGAAGCCTTTCGGCAGAGAAAAGATTTTTTCTCAAATTGTTTTGCCTTGTATTTTTGGTTTTCTCCCTTCCTATTGCAAAGTGTGTGAGCTTGGGTTATTTGGGTCTTTGGGAAATTGAGTGATAAACACTATTGTATGTTCTCATTGATTATAGTGGAATACTCCGTTGTCTCCAAACTGGATGTAGGCATTGCCGAACCAGTATAAATCTTGGTGTTCTTGTTGGTGTTGTTTTTATTTTGTTTCTGTTTTTATTTTCTTTTCACTTACAGTCGGATGCCGCTTCCGCACAACACCTTGGACTTGGGAGAGCAGCCATGTCTTCTTTTCCCTCGTCTTCCCTTCCCTCTCCTCTTCTTTCTTGTTTCTGTCATTTCTGGCATTCATTCTTCCCTAATCCTTCCTCCTTAATTAATCTCAAATCTTTCACATCCATCCATCGATCTCGCATTGCATTGCATCTAGAATTCTGTTACGGATTACAATTAAACAGAAAATAAAAGGAGGAAAAGAAAAAACCTTCACAATTTGGATCTGCCTCGATCAAGGAAAGGGGGGTGGTGGTGGATTTACCAAATTATGTAGCCTGACTATTATTGTTGTACAAAGGCTAGTTATGGTACTCTTCGTTGCTTCTTTGACTCGATCACTCTATCGTTTCAATTTCGAATATTGGTTCTATAATTTCTGCGAAATCTGCCGACTGCGTAAACTTTTTTTTTTTTTTTTGTGTTTCATTTTGTTTAGGTGTAACGTCGGTTTTGCTACCGTTGGACTAATCTAATGGTTTATATAAAAGAGGTCCTCACAAGTCCTTAAAAAGAGGACCTTAGGAGAGCAGCCCTGCACAAATTTATGCCCACAATATTTTCAAACTGCCAATCTGGATTTTTCCTTTTTCATATAGTTACCTTGAAGAGCATGCCGATCCACACCATTCGCCTTTTTTATTCATCATATAAATTCACAGATATTATGTGATATTCTGTTGACAAAGTTTAGTTTACTCTCTTATGGGAGTCACCAAATAACAAATAATGGTAGTTAAGAAGTTCATTTGAATTTTAAAATCATTATTTGTCTCCAATATCACTGGCGCTGCACGCGAAGTGGAATCAAAGTATGCTGGCAAGGAGGGGTGAGGCAAAGCCCTTTACATCCACTTTCTACAAAGTAAATATAGTCGGCTGCTACCCGGATGGATAGCAGAGGAAAGACGAATAGTGTGAACCTCAGGCTCTAAAAGGCTACTGTATGCCTCTATATGACCTTGTAGAGCCTTTCGGTTCTCATCGGTGTACCCTCCTCTAAAACCCAGCCAGAAAGTAGCCAGCTGCATTTATGAATGATGTGGTCATAGAGGGTCGATGTAAAGGGCTTTGCCCTGCGCCTCCTCGTCCTCGAACATACCTTTGGTTCAACTTTTTGTGCCATCGCCAATGACATTGGCGATAAACAGTTCTCATATCCAAAATGAACTTCTTGACCACCATTATTTGCCACTTGGTGACTTGAAGTTCTTCTTTTTCTCTTTTTTATGTTTTCTGGTTGAAGACTTCAAGTTCAGTAAGAACTTATGGTCTCTCAGAGGGATCATAATAGGTCTTCCATCACAAATTCAATAGTAGATCAAATATTTTGAATTTTCTTTATATATTTTTCTCAGGACCTATGGAGGAGTTCATGACCACGGAGCTGATTTGGTTTGAGGAATGACCGAAACCTGTCTCGCTTTTTGAGGCTGAAATTCCTCGGAATCATTCAGGAAATGATGGCCTCATCGGGGTTGTGGTGGACTTGCGTCGCAGGTTCTTAATTTTGTATGTCTACAAGTTTTCTTTATGGCAGATTCGAGAAGGGCCAATAACAAATATTGTAAATTTATATTTAGTCTTATTATCTGTTTGGGGCCAAAAACAAATATTGTACATTTATATTTAATCTTATTTTCTGTTTGAACGTTTAGTGTTTGTTGCTCAGAAAAGTGCAAAAGCTTGGTGTGTTGTTGTTGAGACGGGGTAAAAAAGGAAGGCCATTGACGGTGGAACCACTGAATTCAGATTTTTGCTCAGACAGGAAGCCGTTTAGTTATTTTATTTTATTTTTTAAAATGAGCTATTGAGCACGAAATTCAAGTTTTGTGATTCAATAATAGCTGCACGGAAGAGAGTTATTTGTGCTCTTATATTTGGGCAGGAACTCACAAAATTGTGCTTTATAAGCAATGGGCACGCCGATAAAGGTAATGGACCCCGAAGCGTACCCGCATGGTGCTCATTCACTCATGAACATTGTGGCCTTTTACAGCAAAGAGCACAAATAACATATGTGTCCTTTTGTAGCAAAGAGCACCAATAAGCAGTGAGTTTTATCTTCTTCGTTAGTTGAAGACTAATGCCTTCTTTTTGGATTTTTATCGGCTCAGTAAACTAAATAAAAAAATTAAAAAAAATAAAAAGATGCGCACATAGTCAAATATATACATTGATATTATAAGCCTCCTCTTTGTTGTGAGTTTGTTCAATTTATTATGTCATCATTTCTTTACTTATTGGATGATTGAGAGAAGGAATCACGTTCTTCATGCATGTGTGTGCTTTATTTTGCAAAGTGCCTATTGACCTACTTCTTCATGCATACACATTTGTTAATCATTACTGGATGGCCAATGAAGTGTATCTAAGAATTGTTCAAAAAGTATTCAAGAAACAGAGTAGATAAAACAAGGATCCGTTAAAAATTTAGGTGTTTTTTTTTCAAAGATATACATTATATTTAACATCACTCTTAATCAAGGCCGTTGGATGTTATAAGATTTAAAGGGTACACTGGAGTGTAAAAATGTTTGTCAAGATCTTTGTCCAGCTGCCAAACATGCATGTTTGTATATACTTGGAGATCCCATACGCCAAAAATGACAACAACAAAAAACATGTAGAGATTAGGTAACGGGACGAAATCATTCTATGGTTAGAAATGAAAAATCTCGATTTAACGGTCGTTTTAGCTCCGATTTTGATGTTTTTTACAAATACATTCTCAAGTCTAGAAGAATACAATGAGTTTGATCCTCAATTTAAAATATTTACACTAGTGGATACAATAAAAACTTAATTACGTTAAGTATAAAATAAATTCTAAGTGTTTTGGAATGTAAAATGAATATAAGAAAAACAGTAATGGAATATAATAAGTTAGTATGAACTCAACATAATAGCATATTGATTTTTTGGACCTAGCTCTAAATGTCCTTTTTTTTTAATTAACAGCTAAAAACATTAGAAAGAGAATCCTTTTCGAACCTATCAGTATTGGTTCTATTGAAACTCATTCATAAGAACTTGTTGGTTGGAATGCATGCAGTGGCGAAGCTACAGAGGGACTGGGAGGGGCGGCCGCCCCTCCCCTCCCCGGAAATTAAGCCCAGGAGCGTGGTTCCGCCCCTCTGGTGTCGTCGGAATTAATGGATGCACACCTGCACTGCAGATCGGTTTCTGGGCTTGAGTTTCTACTGCTGCTGTGCAACAGCTTATGTTATTCTTTTTTTTCAAAGGGTACCACTGTCTGTCCCGTGCCTTCCATTATTGATTAAAAAATAATCAATTGATTAAAAAATAAATAAAAGTTTTAAAAGGTACCACTGTCTCTCCCGTGCCTTCCATTATTCAAATCACTCATCACCTTTTGAAAGCCAATCCTTTAATTCAATTATTCAAATCACTCCATTATTCAAATCACTCCTCACCTATAAATCGGAACACCAATCCTTTTGTTAAAATCAATCAGAAGGCCCGTGTGCTCCCCCAAAATCCCAGCAACAGTTCTCAGCGCCCTCTCTCTCAATCTTAGGTAAATTTTTTAACTTTCTAATTTGTATTATCCCTAACCCTAATTGATTAATTAATACGAAATTTTAGTTAATTAATATAGAATCATAGAGTAATACACTAATTAATTATTGATTTTTGCGTATAAATATGAATCCTATGAATGATTATTGATGAATGAAAATTATGAAAATATTGTCTAGAGTAAAAATTGAATTCTTGATTATTGATTAATTGATTATTGATATTAATTTATGAATTGAATTTTTGTGTATTAAATAATTTATATGAATATTGGTATTGATTAATTGAATTGTTGGTTTAATTAGTTAATACTCATATTGACTATAATATAGTTTACTCTAAGATTAAGAGTCTAAAACTTTTTTCTTTTCTTTTCCATATACAGTTACATAATGGAACGATACTATAAGAAACAGTGCTTAAATCCTCCTTCAAATATTCCGGCTAGTCCTTCTTCGAATATTCCGAGTAGTCCTCCTTTGAATATTCCAAATATTCCTTCTTCTAGTATTCTGGGTAGTTCCCAACAAAATGAGGTCACTGAGTTGGATGAAATACTGGCTAATCTTCCTGCAGACCCTGGACATAGACGTCGAATGCTTGATTATCCACCTAATTATCGTGAAGCAATTCGTCGCCACTATCTCCAAAATAATCCTTGTCAGCCTAAAGACCACATCATGCCCAGAAAAGTTAGCAACAATCGATGTTTTGTCACTCGTTGGTTTGATAATTTTAAGTGGTTGGAGTATAGTATAGTAAAAGATGCCGCATTTTGCCGTTATTGTTATCTATTCAAGTGTGATTTTGATAAAGAGGGAAATGCCGGAAGTGATGTCTTCACTGAGATTGGGTTTACAAATTGGAGGAAAGGACTCGAAAACTTTCGAGATCATGAGGGAGGTGTTGGAAGTCTTCATAATAAAGCTTTACAACAAGCTAGAGATTTGATGACGCAAAAGCAACATATTGAAACATTTGTGATTAAGCAAACCGATGAAGCTCGCATTAATTATCACACTTTATTGCGTGGCGCACTTGATTGCACAAGATGGTTGTTGCAACAAGGTTTGCCTTTTCGTGGCCATGATGAATCGTTCAAATCAAGCAATAGGGGTAATTATTTGGAGCTTATGCAATTTCTTGCCGATCATAATGATAAAGTTAGGAAGGTTGTGTTTGAGAATGCTTCCAAGAATCTCAAGTATACTTCTTCTGATATTCAAAAAGATCTTGTCCGTGCTTGTGCCATTGAAACTATTGGTGCAATTACTAAAGATATGGAAGGTACATTTTTTTCTCTTTTGGTTGATGGATCACGTGATTCTTCAACTAAAGAGCAAATGGCGGTGGTATTGCTTGATGAGATGATGACTTTGGGGACTTTCTTGATGATGTACAAAAGTTTTGTCAAGAGCATGATATTGTCGTTCCTAACATGGAGGATTTGCGTTTTGTACCCGGAAAATCAAGGCGTAAAGCTCCAAGACTCACAAACTTCCATTACTATCGTGTGGACCTCTATTTTCAAGTCCTTGATACGCAATTAAAGGAATTGAATGATCGCTTCAATGAGGTAAACACCGAATTGCTTCTTTGTATGGCATGTTTGTGTCCGGTGAATAATTTTGCATCTTTTGACAAAGCAAAAATTGTTCGTCTAGCCCAACTTTATCCTCAAGATTTTGATTGTATGGACCTCATGAATCTTTCAATTCAACTTGACAATTACATTCACGATATGAAGATGCATAGTGAGTTTTCATTATTGAGAGGAATTGGTGATCTTGCAAAGGAGTTGGTAAAGACCGGAAGGTTTGCAAGCTATATGTTAGTGTATAAGCTTCTTACATTGACTTTGGTGTTACCAGTTGCAACTGCTTCGGTGGAGAGAGCTTTTTCTGCTATGAAGATTGTGAAAACACCATTGCGTAACAAAATGGGAGATCAATGGTTGAGTGATAGCATGCTTGTTTACATTGAGAGAGATGTTTTTGCTTTTATTGATAATGAGCCTATTATGCGGCGTTTTCATGATATGAAACCTCGTCGGCAACAATTGTAATTTGTTTGTATTGATAAATTATGGAAGACATTACTATATAAAGGATTTGGTTCTTGCTATTCTTTTGAACCTTGCACTCTTTTAACTTCGCCCCTCCCCTCTTCAATTCCTAGCTTCGCCACTGAATGCATGATTGTTCCTATCAATTACATGTTGAATCAATGCAATCTTGAGTGTCTTTGCCAATGCGTAAGTATTGCAAATCACTTGAAACTACTTTGTTCTTTTTTAAATACGAGGCATAATTTACCATATGCACTGCTATATTAGTCTGATTTAAGTAAAACAAGGTGTCTACAACAACCAGAATCGTATCCAAATTGTTTTATTATAGAATAAAATCTGCATACATATACTTTTTCCTTTTTCTTTTTAGGGTTTTTAGAAGAAAAGAAAAATGTATTAATCTTTGGCTTATTACCTTATTGGTAACTAATTATATGCGTAAGGTGTGTTGGTGTGAAAGGATAAAGGTGAAAAACTAGGTGGACTGCTAACTGTTAAGTCTGTTATGCATAGTCAACACTTCTTAAATATTAATTACATATTTACAATCAAAATCTAATATGGATTTTGTTTACACTTAGAACTTATTATCTTTTAATAAATTTGGATTCGCAATTATCTCCGCTTTTGGTCTGCTATTTAGATAAGAAAATCTAAGTTATATCTCCACTTTTGGTATGCTTTAAATATGAAAATCTAAATTATATCTCCACTTTTGGTATTCTTTAAATATGAAAATCCAAATTACATCTCCAGTTTTGGTATGATTTAGATATGAAAATCTAAATTATACATTTTCCACGAGTGCCCATTACTTCTTAAATTTTTAAGAATTTGCCCTTACGTTTTTCTAACTTTTATAATAAACCCGTATTAATCCTAGCCCCCAAAAAAAAAAAAACAAAAAGCCCTATACTGGTTAAAATGCCTTTTCATATATTTCTTCATAATTTCCTAGGTTGAACCTATACTCTTGAGCAACCGAGGTTTCTTAAGTACTTTATCAAACCAATATGAGATTTAATATATATCAACTAAAAACTATTCTGAAATTTTGACTTTTAAGGATCGATCTTACATTATAAATAATATATGATAGTAAGAGCGCTTGCTAGCTAATTAATATCGTGTTTCTACCGTCAACTTATCTTTTAAATTCTCCTCAAACCGTACAAGCTGTTAGCCGCCAAAATTCAGTGTTTCCATAATAAAAACAAAGCTAGAAGCTTCGAATTCTTACACGTGCATGTTCTTATATCGCGCCGACAATATGCATGCACAATTCGTTAAACGTACACTAATGTGCACTTACATTGACTTCTATATACTTACGTACGTAATACACGTATGCCAATATAAGAAATTTGAATCTACTTTTGCTTATCCCCTGCCACTAAGTTAAAGCTAAAATACACTAATACTTAATTAAGTAACAACTAAGAACATGCAAACGCCATAGTGATAAAAAAATGATAGTAAATGTTAATTTGTTTTGAAAATTTTTCCGACATATTATAGTTTGCACATGTGTTTGTGGTAAATAAACATAAGCATAACCATTAAGTAGGTTAATATTTTTTTCTAACCACAACTAGTAGGATATTTAGCAAATAAATCGTGTTACAATACATTACCAGGGGCAGAAGTGAAAATAAATTTTTTATAAGGTATATGGCGAAGTTCCCCGCACACAGTTTTACTTAGAGTGTGTATATATATGGGTTTGAGCTGAGGTACAAAAGCACCATAAGCTCTTGATAAGTTCAAGGTTTCACCCAGGAAAAAGAGTGAAAAAAAAAAGCTTTAAGTCACGGGCCAGAAATGGCATACAACGTTGCTCAAGCTCAAGTTGAATATCAATTTGAAAACAACTGCTTGTCGCCAATGTCATTGGCGACAGCACAAATTGTAGAAGCTAAGGTACCTCTGAGGGCGAGGAGGCGTGGGGCAAAGCCCTTTACGTCGACCCTCTATGACAACACCCATGCTAAATACAGCTGGCTACTTCCCGGCTGGATTATAGAAGAAAGGGTCATGATGCTAACCGGTCGGCTTTACAGGGTAAGCCTCCACATTATCCCCTCATGCGATCTGGTATCTATGTCATGACATTTTTTTTCTTAATGTTGATGTTTTGACTGTTTTCGAAATTTCAAAGGATATGATGGAAATCTTTTGAAATTGAAAATTTTGAAGGGAGGTTTTGAAATAGAGGTTTGTGAAAGGAACTTGCTTTTGCTTCTGGGTAAAATGATTACTAGTAATTACGATGAATTTGTTTTTATGATTTTTCTTATGAGCTAGGAAGAAGTTTATGTATGACGAATATTATGAATTGCTAATAACAATTCATTTTCTTTTTTCTTCAAAAATTGTATGAAAGGAGGATCAAATCATTTCTTACAATCATACCTTAGAGTTGGTCACGTAATCATGAAGAATTCTTTCTCATAGTCACATTTTTACATGTTGGTCACGTAATCAATTAAAAAGCGTTATATATATATAGTGTGGTAAAATTTCTTGGATAGCTATATATTTATATCATTTCCTTTGGATTGAGCTCACATTCCCCTTCGATGTGTAAATTTAATCACAACATTTTCTTTAAAAAAAAAAAAACAAAGCTTTAATTTTCTCTCATTTTGTAGTTTGTGTGGCATTTTTTTTTTTTCCAAAGAGGCTTTATTATTGATTTTTTATGGCAGGTCTATTATGATCGGTCCGGAAAACCCTGGACTAAGAAGCACGAAGTCATTGAGAGCTGGAGCCGAATGGGCATCATCTTGATTGAGGATTAATGAATCCTCAATCAAGATTAGTTTTTTTATATTTTTTTTTTTACAAAGTAGATTGGTTAGTTGATTGTTTGTAATGACCTTCTTAATAATTAGGTCAAGATTAGTTTTTGTTAGTGTATTAACTGGACCTTTGTCCCCTAGCATAATCAAATTCGCTTTTCCTCCTTTCTGTATATATTTTCAGGTGATGGTTTTCATCACTTTCCTTCATTTCTTTGTTCTCTACACTCTACACATCCGCATCAATTTTTTTTTTTATTTCTTGAATATGCAAATGTGTGCGCATAAAAGAAACAGAAACTCCTTGAAAGAGAGCCTCTGAACACGAAGATCATTCCACCTGCTGTTTTATATTAGGTGGTAACTTAGACCACCAAACAAATCCTTGGGGATTGAAAATCTGTTTCGGGATGCTTGGATGCGTCATGAAACCCTAGGGATTCGAAAGTCTTTTTGAGACGCTTGTGCATGATGAATCTGTACGGATTTAAAAATAAATAAATAAAATAAGCACTGCTCTCAACTCTCTATTTCGCGTTCGAGTCTTCTTTCTCTTGTGAGTTTTACCTCTTGTACTGCCGCAGCATTGAGATTTTATGATTACTGTCGTTGTCCTCGGTTTGAATTCTTTGTGAAAAACCAGCGAGTTCAGACAAAATTGCGGCTTCAGTTTTGGCTACTTAGTATTATGGTTTAATGGTATTCATCTTCATCACTTATAAGTGAGAGGTCTTAAGTTCGATTCTCGTCAAAGGCGAATTTGAACCACATTATTATGTCTAACCCAGTGTGAGGCTTAGCCTACTCTCACACCTTTCGATGTAGATGCTATCGTTTGTTCAAAGCAAAAAAAAAAAAAAAAGAAAGAGAGAGAAAGCTACTTGGATTCAGGGCCGACCCTGACCTAGTGCCGGTTGGGCGACCGTCCAGAGCCCAATTTAACCAGGGCCCAAAAAATTTGATGGTGATTCATAGTTTTTCTTTTCTTGGGAAAGCAACGTAGCTTTGTGGAATAGGGTAGAGGTTTTTTTTTTTGTTTTGAACGAATAGAGTAAAAAGCATGGGGAGTAGGAGGAACCTAATTATGTATTAATTTACCATTTTTAGTTTTAGCCTAAAAATAATGAAATCATATATAAGGTAATAAAAGTATTATTTGACAAAAAAAAGTATTATTTATAAATTAAGAAACACATTAACTATTAGTTTTGGCAGGATTTGGGTGGGCTATTATACCTACAATAAGCAACAACAGGCTCATCTATAAACTATTATAACTGCAATTTGAGCGTGGGGAGACTTGCCTTGAGTGAGTTCAACTAACAACAAAGTATAAGTTGGTGTGTGATTTGTGTGCTAGGAAGAAACCATGCTAACCATGATACGAAATATCGCTAGGCGTGGTTTACTAAAACATCATATTTTATTTACTTTGCAAGTTAGATAGACAGTAATAGTAACAACAATAGTAACACTACTACCAAGAGTTGGGATTGATTGTCATTGCCTGCAAGTCACCACTTATGCTAACAAATGTAAACTCTTGTGGCAAGAGTTTGAGCAGATGTTGATAAATGTTTTAACACTTGCTGGCACAAGGAAGTGATTCTTCTGTCTCTGTTTCTCCTTTCCAGTATTTGGATTCGGTGAGGTCTCTAAGCTTCTGGACCTATCAATTACTCTGAACCAGCCTTTTTCTTACTAACCAGGTCCATTCTATTTTTGTTTTCTTAGCAATAGAATGGCCTTTCTCTTGCATAGATTGATGTTAATAATTGTATATTAGTTTGTTTGTAGGTTGTCATTTGAAACTGTTTTCTTGCTCTTTGAACTGTTTTTGAGTATTAAAAGAATGAAAAATTAAAAATAATCTGCAGATTGTGCACATATGAGTGGCAAAACAACTTGCTTACTGTTTCTAGATCTTCAAAGATAAACCTGATGTATAGGGTTAAGTTTCCTTTTCGAAGAAATGAAAATTTGACTACAGCAAAGATACATAGTTGTATGCGGCGGGTGGTTGTTAATTACTAATGTTGTCTCACTTCCACCATTTGACAATATATCATACAATGCATAATGCAAACATAGATTTTTGCTTTCTGTCATTTATGTTTATTCCACTGTTAATATATCATACAGTGCAGAATGCAAACATTGATTTTTGCTTTTTGTCATTTATGTTAATTCCACTGTTAATAATTTGTCTACCTTGATTGTGCAGGTTTTCATTTTGTACATTGTAACGGTAACATTACCCTTTGAGATCCTTGCTCTAGCAATCCTTAAAGGTGTGGATTGTTTTTTTTGTTACATTCTTTTTATTTGCAAAGTTATGTTTCATAATCATATCTTGCCTTTTGTTTTTTTAATCGTCTCCATGCTGCTGGTCCTTAGTTATCTTGTTTTCTTGCACGCAGCTGAGGGCCCAGGGCGAGGAGATGAAGACCTGTGTCGGGAGGGTGCAAGAACTTGTACAAGCCATACAAATGTTCGGCCTCCAAATCTTGCTACCAACACCTCATCTTGCTCCACCTTTGACCTCAGAGCCACCTTGCCCTGTCAATACCCAGTAGCCTGATATATTAAACCTAGTTCACTTATAGTTTTTTCTTTTTTGTTCGGACATCTTGTATGTACATTTTCATATATTTTATAATTAAATACTTTTACTTGGTTAATTAATTATTCTTTAGAATTTAATTACAATATTTATAAAAAAAAAAATTTTAAATTATTTTTCGCTAATTGAAAAAAAAAGGGTTTGCGCGACACACGCCTTAGGATGTGCGTCGCGCAAAGTATCTTTGCACGACGTAGGATGCGCGTCGCGCAAAAGTACTTTGTACGACGTAGGCAGTGCGTCGTGCAAAAAACTTTGCACGATGTACGACGCGCGTCACGTAAAAGTACTTTGCACGACGTAGCACGTGCGTCGCTGCGCGACGCATGTTATTTATTCGTCGCGCAAACCCTACTGTCGAATGTACGTACGTCACACAAAGTGTTTTTTTTTACTAGTGTTTCCAGCATCGACTCCCCCTACTCTCATGCTCCTTTTTAATTACAGCGTTCTTATGAAAGTTTGCATTGCAATGAATAGTATAAGAGTAATGCTAAGGAAACTAAATTTGTAGACTAAATTTGCAAATTAAATAATGTGTCACTAATAACAAATAAGCACGTTAATCAACACTTAAGTAATAATTCAATCATCAACAACCACATCATTTAGTTTACAAAATTTGATTTAAAAATTTAGTCTTCCTAGCATTCTCATGCCTAGGGTTCCTATCTATTAAGAAAATATCATTGTGATATTAATATTATCATTATTGTAAAATAGTTACTATCCTAAATTAGTGTAGATCAAATCCCATCAAATGTAGATTATGGCTTCTAAGATATGCATGATTGAATATTGTACTTAGTATGTATATTTTGTTTTGTTGATGTTTGTGAATATCAAAAAATTTGGTCAACCAATTCTATAATATGCTTTGACAAAAAATATATATATATAATTCAAACTCTAACGAAGACAGAGTATATGGAGTACAACTATAGTGGGAGTGGAGGTCCAAATGAGATAGGCGTGATGATTGGAGATCAGGAAGTACCACAAAATAAGCGCTTTCATTATCTTGGATCTATAACACCCAGTTAAATTGTGCAGACAAAATCTCACAAGTCACAATCCCTATATACCTGCTTATTTCCAATTTGTGGAAAAGACAAACAACTGTAAATGAAAGTGTAATTTAGGCGGTTTGCTAGATGGAACGAGAATGTGGAAATGTTTTGAATAAATATGTTTGTGTTCCATAACTCATGAATATGTTTGTTCCATGTATTCGGCTGAGAAATGTTTCAAACGAGAAAGTGGAAATGTTTCCAATGAAAATATTTCGTATGAGAATGTTTCCACCGAAAATATTTTGCACTAGACTTTCGACCAAAAGATGTCAAAGAAAATATGGTTCCTTATGGATAATGCTTGGATCCCCCAATGGGGGACTTACTTATCCATCCACTTATGATTAATAAACTTTTATCTTCTGAATATCATAATTCGAACCTCTTTACCATCATCTAAAAATCATACCTGCAAAAAATCATTCAATTTGGAGCATGTTAAACCAATCAATAATTTTGGTAACAAGTGCATGTCTCATGATGAACCATCCATTTATTTTATGCATTAGAGTGGCTAAAATATCTCCACATTGAAAGATTGTTTGTAGATATAATCGTAGATGATAACAAAAAGAATGAACAGCTTCTATTATAATGTTTGGATGGTAAAAGTTTGTTAGTCGTAAGTGGGGGGTCAAGTCCCCCATGGGAGACACAAGCATTATCCTTTCCTTAATCATTTTGATTGGGTCTGGGTGAAAGGATATTTTGGTCTTTCAAACGCATTTAGTCCCCAAGTATTGTTTGGAAAAGAAGTCTTGGCTAAAAGGAAAAAATATATATTTAGGAATAGTAATGTCACATATCAAAATGTATGTGACATTTGTTTGAGTTCATTTGTAATGATTCATTTTGATATCCAGCAATTAATATAAAGATAAGGATGGACAGTTGCTAAACGGATTTGAAAAACAAAAACTGGATGATGCGTATCAAATTTTAAATCGCACACAGTTTACACCCACCGTATTTTCAAATCAATGTTCTGTATCCTTCCACTTCATCTAAAAAAAGAACCCAAGACTGGTGTGTTTTGTACATGTTTACGAACAAGACGTATATTGATTTATAATTTCTTTAGGTTTTGATTTACAACAAGGAACATAATGCAAGATTTTGAGACATCTGATGACCAAGGCGAAGGCGAATATGATGATAGCTCTGGAGAATTTGACATGTGTGCAATTCTCAAAGATCGGATCGATGATTTACCAGAGATACATATGGCTACTTCCTGACTGGATCATAGAGGAAAGAGTCATGATGCATACCGGTCGGCTCTACAGGGTAAGCCTCCATATTATCACCTTATGTGATCTGGCATCTTTGTCATGATATTTTATTGTTTTTTTTCTTCTAACATTCATGTTTTGATTGTTTTCGAGATTTTAAAGGATTATGATGGAAATCTTTTTATATTAAAAATTTTGAAGGGAGTTTTTTGAAATTGAGGTTTGTTAAGGGAACTTGCAATTAAGATGATTTTCCTTTATGATTTTTCTTATGAACCAGGGAGGAGTTTATATATGATGAAATTTGTGGATTGACAATAATAATTTTTTTTTTCTTTCCTCAAAATTATGTATCAAAGGAGAACATACAATCATTTCTTATACCTGAGAGTTAGTCACGTAATCATGAAGAATCCTCTCTCTCAGTCATATTTTACATATTGATTACGTAATCAATTAAAAAGCGTTGTATACACACAACGTGAGAGAGTTTCTTGTGTGTGTGTGTACACATGTAGTTTGTGCAGTATTCTACTTCCGAAGAAGCTTTATTACGTGTACTTTAATTAATCTACTATTGATTTTTTTTATGGCAGGTGTATTACGATCCCCCGTAAAACCCTAGACTAGAAAGCACGAAGTGATTGAAAACTGGAGCTGAATGGGTATCATCTTGATTGGGGATTGATCAAGATTAGTTAGGATCATGTATGGCAATGTTATTGTGTATTATAAACTTTTATAGATTAATATTAAGGAAAACTAATGTCTTGAAAACTTTGAGTTTTAATCAAAATGACAAAAATTTGTTATAAGTGAATAGTATTAAAAGCGACTTTTTAAAGTAAAAATATTATTTTCGTTAAAAATGAACAGTATCAAAAAAATTTCTTTAAAACTCCCTTAATATTATCATCATTTGGTTTATTTGAAAATTTTTCAGGATACCGGAAACATAAAAATAAAAACATGGCCCCGGTACATGTCATGATACACAAGACATAAAGAAAAAACAAAATCTGCCTGTGTTAAAAAAAAACAATACATCAACATTATTATTAGGGTTAAAAAAAAAATTAAAGTTGTTCCGCTGGGGAAGTTATGAACTCAACATTGGCAGAAATGGAAAACAGAAAAAAGATACAGTGACAAAATTTCCTTGGCCCAGAAAAATTAGGGGAAAGGGATACATTCAAGAGGATAACAAAGAACAAAAAACAGATACAATCGGAAAATTGATGCATCGTAGTCGAGCAAGAACTTGTACCACCTTGATCGGCCGTTGATGCTGCTGGACTGAACCTGCAGCAATTCCGAAAACCCGGTGGTGCTGCTTGACGCGAGTGCAGAGTAAGTAAAAGAATCATGAAAGACTCCCCAGCAAGAACGAACAGTGGAAATTTATCAACTATAGTATGACTTATTGCTATTCATGTTGGCTATATGAACCTGCCTTCGTTCTGAATCGGAGATTCATGCTTATTTAAGGTCTGGGAAAAAAAATCTGAAAAGCCGCAATACAATTGTCTCACCAAGAGCCCTCTCTCGCCTCAAGGCCCGAAAATGTGTACATTCTCAGTGAGTCCTGAACAAAGAGTGCCTCCGCCTATCGGGCTTGTGCTTCCTAATATGATCGTTGTTTATCTGCTTCAACAGCCTATCTGCTTCAATTTCAGACTGAAG
This sequence comes from Malus sylvestris, assembly GCF_916048215.2. Taxonomy (NCBI): domain Eukaryota; kingdom Viridiplantae; phylum Streptophyta; class Magnoliopsida; order Rosales; family Rosaceae; genus Malus; species Malus sylvestris. Next base: position 21,877,062 of record NC_062260.1, read on the forward strand.
CAGAGACTGCAGCATCTTCAAATGCGCACTGCATTGCTTGTGGTCAAAATTGTAGGAACCGTTGACATTCTGTTCGTCTATATTAAACTGTCTCTGGTACGGAGATTCCCATTTCGCTTGCAGATAAGCGAGTGATCTCCACGGAGGTAGAGGCATCGAGTTCTGCTCGAGGGAAGATCTAGCAGCTTCGGCCATAACTTGAAGATACTGTTTCAGCCTAGTCAAGGAGCCCACATAAACAACTGGTAGTGAGTTCAATATTCTATCATACGATTGAACCGCTCTAGCTATTTCAAAGTGGCTTCTGAAATCAAGGTCAATGATAAGACGCTCAGAGCTCCCCAAATTGTTGTAGTTCACCACATCAATATATTCATGATCCCCTGCGAAAAGACAATACAGGAAAAAAAACTCTCAAAATGATAGAACTTGAGAATTACCACACCTCAAATGGAATCAGAAACCTATAGGACCAGGTTAATTGAGCAGACAAAGTCAGAAGCCTATGAAACATTTTGTACTGATTTCTGAACATAGTTTGTAGGATCACAGTACCGTATATTGGTCGGGGTTTGGTTTACATCTCAGACAGGGAGCAGATATAAACAGAAGGGTTTCATGCACCCAACGAAAGAACAACAGCAGGAAAGAACAACCCAAATTCTATAAAATTAAGCTTCTGCAGAATTGAGACGAAAAGCATACCTCCAGGGACCTTGCCAGTGCCCTGCCACCGAGCCGCGCACACGGCAGCATCATAACCAGACAGCCTCAGAAGCTTAACCAGATCAAACTTGATGCAGCTGGAATTGCATTGACCTGACTTCACAAAATTAAGATCGTTCTCGCTGATGGACAGTATCAGAGAATGAACCACCGACGTCAAATCGTTTTCGTACTGAGCCACTGAACGCTTGAAAAACTGCAATCCCAATCCCATACCACCATTCAAAATTGTGCAAAAATCATGGGCAAAATTGGGTGTAAAAATAATCGGTTTCGAATTACAAAAGCTGAATTCAACTTCGAACTTTTTTAAAAGATTGGAAATTTAGCAGAAATACAAGAATTTGACTCAAATTCGAATTTGATAGAAAGAAAAATTAATAAATACTCTGAAGTTTATAAGTTACAAAACAAATTATGGGTAAAATATGAAGCTGAACAACTCAGCCATATGAAATTGCAGAACCAAAATAAAACCCAAAACTGGACATCAAAAGTGGGTGTAAAAATCATTGCTTTCGAATTCGAAAAGCCGAATTCAACTTTCCAACTCTTAAAATTAGGGAATTCAGGGAAAGTTCAAAAATTTGACTCAAATTAGAAGTTAGTCAAAAACTTAATTAACAAACAAGCAATTAATTTTGAGTTTCCAAATTTACAAAACAAAACGAGCAAGCAATATAATTCGTACCGGAATTTTATCGGCGAGGTGACCGAGATCGGAGAGAGCAGAATCGCTGTCGCTGCTACACCAAGACTCCGCTCCAACGCTACCGTTTTCCCAAAAATCAGTGACCATGAGAGCGAGGTCGTGCTCGCTCTCGTGGCTTAAACCCCCTCCGATCTGACCCCTCACCCAAACGTCGCCGCCCGCCATGCACACCACCCGGCAGTCCATTCCCACCCCCCAAAACGCCGTCGTTTCTTCTCTAACGATCACCACGACCCTTCCTCTTCCTAGCGCTTAGCAATCATCTCTTAAATCCAACGTTAGAGCTCGCCGCACCCGATCATATTCCTCCTCCCAAAAGCCCTAGCTACCTACCTCAACCGCCAGCTGCAAATTTAACCACAAAGCCTCGTAATCTCTCAAAAATCCGAAATAAAATCTCATAAATTAATAAAATTAAAATTAAAATGTTCCGAACTGTTGGGTTTTTTCTGAAATTTGATTTTGGTATTCAGAAATGTGATTTTTTTTGGTGAAATTTGGATTTGATTTTTTTCAGAGGGAGAGAAAAAGTGGCCGGAACGAAAGCAAAGGGATAGGAATTGGAACCAAACATATATAGAGGGGGAGGAGAGTGGTGGGAAATGACGGAAGTACCCTGGGGTGCTAGCTTTGGGACCAAGAAATCCTGGGGCGCTCCCACCGAAATAATCGAGGGAAAATGGATAAGGTGGAAATTGTATTTGGATGGTAATGAGGTTTGTGTTCTTAAACTTGTTTATGGTGATTTGTTGTCTGCTGGATTTTGTTTCTTAATTAACGTAAATACCTGTCATTAGTAACAATTTGGTTCCTAATTGGCTTCTTCGTCGGTTGTTGCTGAAAGTTTCAAATTTGTGAAAAATAAGGACTTTTTATTTTCCAAGTTGGTATTTGTTTGGTACATCTTGGAAATATTCTAACCTTGTTCCCAAGTCACAATGCTGATTCGACTCTTAGAGAACAATAATTATATAACTTATTTGAAAATGTTTTTAAAAAGACTGAAATCACATTTAATGAAAATATTTAGAATCAATTGTTAATAAAAGCGCATTGAATCTTAAAATAGAGCTTGTGAGTCAATTATGCTGATAACATGTAGAAAATTGAATTTTAAAATTGACGTAACTCTTTTATCAACCAATTAGTCACATTAGTTTCATATGCTAAAACTACTAATATATATATATATTTTTTATTATAAACTTTGAATCATAAGACAGAAAACCTTATTTGATTGAGCAATTATGTTGATAAGGACATGGGCAAAATGGGAATTCCGTGAATAGGTAGAGATATATCCCCTTGGGCTTGGGGACAAATGGAGAAAATGGAAAGATTAAAGAGCTGGGGCACGGTTTCCACAACAATAAAAAATAGAAAAGGACTGGGGCACGGACACCGCCTGAATGGAAAATGACGTGAGCCCCAAGTTACACGGAGATCCCTTCTTTTGTTGAAAGAAATTTTTAGTTGAGACCAGAACACGAATAGTACATTACTTATTTTGATGTAAGCGATAGAAAATTTTAATTTTTAAACTATTAACATTTTAACACGCATAATCCATTATTTATATAAGAACACGTGACGTACCTCTTGTATAACGATTACACTGAAAAATCTCTTCTTTTGTTGACAGCTATTAATTAATTAAATTGGACAGGTGTCTCGTATTTTGTTGCTAACGAGAATCGACTTGAAGGTATTCAGCCATCACTAGTATTTATTTATTTTTAAGGAAATATACAGATATTATTAGGAGGAATCGTTTTCGCGATAGGGATGCAATTATTATCTGAAAAATATGAAATTATTAGCCCTCATTTATATCGTTCTAAAAATAGAAGTGGTTCCAAAAACGATGGGTGGTCCAGAAACGATGGGTGATGAATGATGATACGTTTGTTGTGCAAGGCAGGATTTATGATGAGTGGAAGATGGCGCCACAGCGGAAACCAACTAGTTGGTATGATTAATTTATCGAGTCAAGAACAACTTATGACTCTACATTGTTATATTGATTTTTTTATAGAAATAATAAGACACGGTTAAGCCACGTTAACCCTAAACCCTCATAATATTTCTACCCTTTTATCCCCTCCTATTTGAATGGTCACGGTTAAGTTACGTTAACATTTTATATTGATTTTTTTATAGAGATAATAAGACAAAAAAACAATGTGTGAGAGGAGGAGAGGGAAGGAAATGGGAATAGAAGGGTAGAGAATCCTACTCCCTGCTTCTATATTTTGTTGATTACATCACTGGCATATAATATGATTAAATTGAGTGACATATTTTTTTTAGGGAGATTTTGGATGCGGTCCCTAATTATGAACAATCTTTGACTGAAACTTTGTTGGTTTTCAATTTTTGATCCAAGTCCCTAAAATTAATTGATAATTTATTTCTATGTACGTTACTATATTTTTTAAATTAAAAATTAAAATTTATAGTTGTTTATATTAATGAGATTTTAAATAAAAAACATAATTTGTGGGATTAAAAATATTAAAATATAAATATACTATTGTGTGTGTGTGTAAACATGGGTACATTCATAAAAAATAACCAAAAAATTATTGTATCAAAACATGGGTACATTCTTCAAAATGGGTACATTTAGCAAAAATAAAAATGGGTACAAATAAATAAAAAAATATGGGTACAATACAAATAAAACTTTAAAAAATATGGGCACAAAAAGAAATTAATATATGGGTACAAATTAAAATTGAAAGGAAAATTGGTACAAATTAAAAAAGGGTTGCAAATTAAAAATGGGTACAAACTAAAAATAAAAATATATGATAAAAAATTTAGCCATAAATATAAATATACTAATTGTAACATTTTTAATATTAAATGAATATATTTATAAATAAAAAATATTTTTGTAGACATCGAAATTTCGGTAAATAAATGTTGACCGATAAATCAAAGTGTCAACGCTCATGTATTACATAAATTTTACACGTAGCGTGTGACTCAACGAAAATTGAAATGAGTTGGAAAAGTCATTAAATAGGACACGTGTCAACACCTGACAGAAACGACTTATTTCATCTGGAATATTATATTCAAAATTAGGCCTTGGAAAATTCTATAAATACAAGCCCAATTTCATTCATTTAGGGGAACCAAAAAAAAAATCATTAGGCAAAACTCTTGAAGCTCTGAAGCTCTGAAACTCCGAAGCTCTCAAGCATCCAGGTTCCCGAAGAATCAAGAAAGCGTTCTTCGTTCATCGTTCTTCCAAGATCAAGCCCGACGGCCCTTGGATCAACAATCATCCACCTTCAAGCCCAAGCCTCAACGGCCCCTTGAAGAAAGCGTTCATCGTTCATCAACTGTTCATCCTCAAGGATCAAGCCCCAACGGCCCCTTTGGATCGACAACACCAACAAATCCGCTCATCCGCTGTTCATCAAGCCCAAGCCCCGACGGCCCTTGAAGAAAGCGTTCATCGTTCATCACTGTTCTTCGAGATCAAGCCCAAAAGCCCTCGAAGATCCGTTCAAGCCCAAAAGCTCTCGAAGATCCGTTCGTCACTGTTCTTCGAGTTCAAAGCCCAAAAGCCCTCGGAAATCCGTTCATCACTGTTCTTCGAGATCAAGCCCAAAAGCCCTTGAAGATCCGTCAATCACCATTCTTCAAGATCAAGCCCAAAAGCCCTTGAAGATCCGTTCATCCTCGTTCATCCAAGATCAAGCCTCAACGGCCCTTGGATCAATCGCACATCCCACAAATCAACACCTTACGGAGATCGAATCAGAGGATCAAAATAGAGAGAGATTGTAACCCAAAATCATCAAAAACACAAATATTTGTTTGTGCACGTTGTTCTTGTCTCTTTCGTTTCAGGAATTTTCCGTGTTCACAATTTTATTATTGAAATAATTAATGATATTATTAATACAAAGGACCTTGATCAAAAATTGAAAAGTAATAAGGTTTTAATCAATAGAGTAGTAAAAATAAGGATGAAAACCTAATTACTCCTTTTTTTTATGTAAAGTGGTTCCTAAATTTGACTATGTTTTTGTAAGGAACTCTCTTATGAAAATGGTTTTAGTTAAAATTCAAGTGCTTCTTATGAAAAATGGATGTGAATTCAAAGGCTATATTATTTAATGTTACGGTTCTTTAGCCGTTATAATTTTTTTCAAAGAATAAGATGGGAGAAAAGAGAGAATAAAAGTTGCAGAGGAAGAAGATGGGAGAGACGGGAAGGGGATACAAAAAAAAAAGGAGTTTTAACGAACACTTCCGGTACTGTTCACTTTTAACGAAAAACCACATTTTTACCTTTCTCTAGTACTATTCAATACACCTTTATTTGTCATTTTTCATTAAAATTAAAGTGTTTTTGGATTTTTCGTTAGTTTTCCTTAAAAACAAAATGGAAGATAGGCTAGAGCTTTTTAGGCTTTTGGATTTTTTTTTTACTTTGTAAGAAATTTGATCTTTGTAGGATTTTGTTGACTTGAAATTGGACACAAAAAATGAATCTCTATCTTATTCTTTAATAAATTACAATATTAATTTATATTTCATTGGTCCAGTTTGTTTTTTGAACCTCTAAAACGAAAACCAAACCAATAGTTTTTGGTCCGATTCGATTAATTTTTTTTAAATTCAATTATATTTTCTTTTGTTTAATTTTTTTGGTCCCAACACGGTGACCACTTTTTTTTCGTTTTCAATTTTTCGAGCCCACCCCTACTTAAATCAATTGTATTCCACCCTCATGGCATCGAGCTTGAATTCAAAGTTTTCTTCTTGGTACATTAAGGTGTTTTTTTTTTTTAAAGGAAGACAACTGGTGACAAACCACGGTTATCCACTGATTCCAAAAATCAGAACAACTCATAAAGACATTTCAACCTCTTCTGACCACAAATTTAACTTTCACACCAGTATATTAAGGGGTGGTTTAGAACAGGGGTTTGTAAAAGTGAAACACAAAAACAAAAAGATTTTGGCGGTAATAAGAGCAGACGCGCCAGTGTGGGGACCACACGCGGCTGTGAGGAAGTTTCTTTCACTTTGTCGCGCTTAATCTTATGAAGTAGGTTCAAAGAAGGTGATGAAGACACTGGGTAGGCAAGTGTGCAACCCGACCGAACCGAACTCATGCTTTTCCTTTTCACACTGGATGGTCGGTCAGTTTTGGTCCCAGATCCAGCCCCACTTTCATTTACATTCACGTGTTTTACGCGCTAATAGCCATACTCTCAACTTTTTCTTTGTTAAATCCCCTCAATCGATAAAGATCATTTAAGCAAAATTTTAACAAAAAATTCGCGATACTGTTCACTTTAACAAAAAAATTACATTTTAACATTAAAAAATCAATCCTGATACTATTCATTTTACTTTTATTTTATCCTTATCGTTAAAATTCAAAATTTTCAAACTATTTTCATTAGTTTTCCTTTTATTTAAATTTCGAAAAGAAATTTTTTAATTTGAATGCAAAGAAGAGGAACGACATGCTTTAGCGACTTCTTGTGGTCATTATTCAAGTCTTTGTTTTGAATAGCTATGAATAGTCATCAATTTCTAGAAAACATAGAACAATGAATAATATTAAGAGATAATGATAAACCAAATTATTATAAAACAAAATATGATTTCAACGCATATATTTTCTCTCATTACGTACATCTGTTTATTTATATTAAATAACTCAAACAAAAATTGATGAATAAAAATATACAAAAGTGTGCAAAAATAAGAAAAATTAGTGCAAGAAAATCATTTCTAACTCACAATTTACTTGCTAAGTTCCAAATTGTGAAATGAACAATTTGATATGATACAAAATGTGAACAAAAAAAATGTTTATATTCCCCTTTTGTTTGGTTGCAAAACCAAATGTGAAAAAAAAAAAAAAGGGTCCACATGCCAAACTTGTATTTGTTTCAAATACTTAATTCTTAGTCACCCATCTTTAGACTTCAAACTTCAACCAAAAGAAAAAAGTCGCCATCTCACCAAAAAAAAATTTTAAAAAAACAACAAAGCAGTCCACACGTTTTCTTCAGCATCAATTGTTCAAGAGCTATTCATCAATTTACCCCTTGAATTTGTGATCATTGGCCAATTTTCCCCCTCAACTTTAATTTTGGACAATTTTCCCCCTCAACTCTCATAATTAGTCAATTTGCACCCTATTGTTAATTTTTTTTACTTTTCCATCTATTCTTCCATTAAGTAGATATCCACATAATTGCCTTTGAAGGGCAAAAAAAGTCAATTTGCACCCTACTATCATTTTTTCAATTTGCACCTTACTGTCATTTTCCATTAAGTAGGTTTCCCTACACCTTAACAGAGGTAGACAAGGTCGAGGGAGGAGGCGAGGGGGTGTGGGCAGCTGCAAACTGCAAAAGCAACAAATCAAATGGACTGGGCTACAAACTGCGGAGGAGGGAGGCGTTGCCGGTAGTCATGGCTTGAAGAAAGGGAATGGCAAGAGAAAGTTCTGAGAAAAGGAAGAAGATAGAATGTGTAGAGAAAATGACTTTTTTGCCCTTTAAAGGCAGTCTTACAGATACCTACAAAGGAAAAATAGATGAAAAATTTTAAAAATTAACAATAGAGTGCAAATTGACTAATTATGAAAGATGAAGGAGGAAATTGGCCAATCCTTACAATTTCAAGGGGTAAATTGATGAATACCTCATTGTTCAATCTATTTGTATTTTTTTTTATTCATTCGATTTTTTTTAAGCATAACATAATATAGCATATTTGTATTTTTTTTTATAATATAAAATATTCTTCCTTTAAGTATTCCTCAACTCTAATTTATAGAATTTCCTTTTGTCTAGTTCTTCCTCTTCATCTAAAGATATATCTTTCAATACAATAGTTATATGACAAGTGGATCTTTTTATAGGATAACCCCGTCCTTGAGCCCAGGGCTTTAATTTTTTCAAAATATATTCACATTTCTAACAACCAACTAATCTTGCAGCCCAAGTAATAAAACCTACCGCTTAAACGGGTTCTGTAAAACAGACCGAACCGTTAACAGCTTCGTGATGATGCTGGAGGAATTCATCATCGCTGTTTCGTTGTGCTCCCCTTTCTATCTCTCTCCTCACGTCTCATGAAAAGAGAGATCGAGAGGGGAACACCGAAACAGAAATAAGAAACACCAACAAATTGGACATCGGCCAGGCTGGAAGCCATGGTAGCTAAAGCATACGCAACGGCTCACAGGAGCCAAACAAAATTTAAACACTCACCTATCAATCTGAAATATCAAAGTTTCCCTTTCGGATAAGCTAATGATTGCGAAATTGGAATCCAATGATTCACAATAAAATAAAACCTTGGAATAATTAATAAAAAAAAGCTAGGCTTCTGCAACAACTAAGCATATATCCAAATGGATCCGTTGAAAAATGCTTATCTGGAAAACGCTTTTGCAAATAAGCGTTTTTGCTAGAGGCAGTTTGTTAGAGACACATCAAAATTTTCAATAAAATTTCACACCGCCATATGCCTTTACAATCTAGAAGCAGTATCGTCTTCTTCTTTTGGTTGTCTAAAAACGCTTTTAGCTACCGAAAAAGCACTTCAAAATCCCAAGATGTCATTTAACTTAATTTTTTCTTTAGAACTTGAGGATTAGACATCTAAATCCATAAGTTCCCCTCTGTTTTTGTGGGTTGTATTTTGGCCTAACGTTGAAGACAAAACTGGACAACCAAAATGCATGTGCATTATAAATTACCCCTTTAATTTAGAGGGGGGTCAGAGGGAACATGAGGCATGTTATGGCCCTATCTACTACTTGGACCACTCAGGAATATCCAAATGTCAATCCAGTCCTTTTTTAAAACAAGATTCCCTTCGATGATTCTGGAAATAAAGATAAACATCAAGGCAAATAATTAATTTTATTTTTCTAATATTTTAGAACAATTTTAGAAAATCATTGATGCAGCAAATTGTTCTGTCCTAAGTCCTAAAGATATTTCAAAAGAAAGAGATTTTGGAGAAGTGATTCTCTTCAAACTTCAAAGTGCATGAGAAAGCAACCTATATGCTATATAAAACTTATTCCAATCTATCTGCATACAGAAGAAAAGGATCAACAATACAAAACAGGCAGATTCTTAATCCAATAGTTTAAGCATAAAGCTAAATTCTGTTCTTATATGTCCCTGAATGCATGAGTACCACGAGAGAGAGAGAGAGAGAGAGAGAGAGAGAGAGAGAGAGAGAGAGAGAGAGAGAGAGAGAGATTAGGAATGTAGCTATATGTATTCATACGAGCACTGGACAAATATGTCGAAATCCAAGTTCCAGGAAGCTTGAAAGATAACTATATTTTCAACAACAATAAGCTTGCATCATAAGTTACAATCACTCAGTTAATGTTTATGCGTTGGTAAGAATTTCATTGAGATAGACTCAAAGACAAAGTGGTTAAAAGCTTCCAACAGTGCTGTTTAGTTATCAAACACCAATGAACTAGAAAAAGGAGGAAGGCACTAAAGAGACACTAGTGGTTTATGAATCGAACACCAAGCAATCAATCACAGGCCAATATTTCATAAACACAGCGCTTCAAAAAGCTAGAGCCTAGGTACCAGGATGAACTAGACAAAATTATCAAGAAAGATCAAGGAACATGCACCAATGTCTACAACATTTTGTAGTCACAAACAGACATCAGTAATTGCCAGACATAGATTATTCTACAAGCAATTAAATTTCAGGTTATCTTTCTCATCTGCATTAGAGCAATGTCTTATAACTGTAAGGACAAAATAACATTACTCTGTGATGGTTCAACAGAAAACATTATTTAACTACAGGGTTATTACTATGAATGGTTTTCGGGGAAAGAAGTACTTTCCTTGCGAGCATGCTGAAATTAGTGGTTATGGCTGAATTGAAAGGTACATGCTGCCTCTATGAAAGCTATTACCGTCTCCGCAGAGGGCGCTGAAAAAACAGAATGGAGTTAATAAACCTTTTTTTATAAACAGTGTTTCTCGGATAAATAAATCAAAAACAGCGAGTCAGAGTTGATGAAACAAATTGTCCCTCCCAACAAATTACACAATCAATCGGTTCACCTTCTCAATTCTATTAAACAAAGAAAAGAAAAGAGTATGGATCACATAGGCACTTACTCTTGGTATGTTATCAGTTGCTTGTGGCCGTCTGGCAGACATTCCATCTGGATTTGGAACCAGCTCTGGACTGCCATGCTTGTAAAATGCCTGTAAGGCTCTCCCAACAAATGGGCGAACTAAATTCACTTCCATGGCAGATAGATCCTTGACCTGCAAGTACAAATCAAATCTGCTCAAGAGCACCAATTAAAAGGGAAAAACAAAGTAAACACATAGTAGAAGTACTCAATGCTCTTTCTCTCACAGTGGACCACACACTCACACACTCATTGATAATACATGCTGTTCAGATACAATATATATGATATGTGCCCGTGGATATAATACCACCATCATGAATTCCATATTAAATGACATCAAAAAAGAGTTCCATATTATATAACAATGCATTCAAAGTTGTTCCAACCGGTTCATCCAATTGCACCATAGATAAATGCACATACCATCACTGCAGAAGAGTGAGCCTCCTCAAATGATTCTAAGCTAGTCTCAACCTTATGAAACCTTACATCCCTTATGTCGTTAATAAGAGACCTCACCTATTAGAAATAACTACAGTGAGATCATTGCAAATATGATTGATAGTTTAAATAAAGGTTGAAAGAGTCCTGAACTCACCATATATATGTCAGGAATGTCGTCAGGTGCACTATCATCAAAAAAGTTTCAGATGCCATCAACATACTTTTACAATGAAATATAGAATATGTACAATGTTTCACAACTTACTATTCAAAAAGAAGGCTAGAGATTTCAACATAATGGAAAGGTAGAACTTGAAATGCTGCCTGAGAATCGCGCTCTGCTTCCAAAATCCGAGTCAAGTTTTCTATTCCCAAAACATAAGTTAAAGAAATGGAATGCGTTAGATTACTGATAGCATATGACTAGAGAGTTCAACATAATGGAAATGCATTTGAGTTCCGATTCCATGTTAAGTACTAAGTACTACCAAATTCAACAAATGAAAAGGTTCCAGTTAAATACGTATATTTCAACATTCCATTACATACATAACTCAATCCGATCAACCTTAAGACTTGAGGCTCCAAGACTGAGACTACAACTTACGTCTATTCATATACTAAATTAAAAAATTCTCATGTCAATCTAACTTACGTCTAGCCTTGATCATCTCTTGATGTCATTTATTTTTCCTTCAACAATAAACCATAAAACTCTAACATGTTAACTGCTGATGCTAAGGCTCACAAGCAATTCCAACGAAAATACCCCACAACGGCAGCCAAAAGAAGCCAAACAAATTTTGAACTATTTGCAATGACAAAGGCAGCATGGTAACTACCCAAATACATTTGCCATCAAAGCATAAAACTTTACAGGATATTCAAACAAATCAATCCTTTCAAGCACATTTCTTCAACATTCTTAGATATCATGTTGCAAACACAGAACCAGAAATCAAACTAACACCAAAGAAGCAGGACTCACCGATAGACATCCACTCTGGGGGCCGAATTGTGCATTTCCCTCTCTTCTTCATAGCAATCGCCAGCCACAACGGTACTTGGGTTGCCATTTGCGGGTAGAATGGACCAAAATCTCCCTGTAAATCCATAGTTAAAGTTACCCACCAGCATAAACCAGCTCAGTCTACCATACAATAACATGTAAAAAGTGAACAACTTACACAGAGCATGTTGAGAGGATCCATTCGCATATTGGGAACGATCTCCACCATTTCGTCTTCGGCCATAAACTCGACCTGCGATTTCAAAAATCCTAATTAAATTCACACAAATGGTCTAAATTAAAACAAAACAACCACAATAAGCTTATAAAATAGATGAACACGCAGCGGTAGAGAGCTGAACCTCTTCGCCGGAAAAGATAGACAGGCTGGGATCGGTTTGGCCTGCCATCCTTTGAATAAGCAATTCCGATGAAGAATTGAGAGTGATAGCGTTGCAATTTGAGCTCGAATTAAGTCAATTGAGGTCGGATATTTTGGGATGCAGAATGGAATGGCGCGGACGCTTGTATCATAAATGGCGGTGCACAATTGGGGATTTATAAACCCTAACTTTGGTGGCGGGAAAATTTTCATTTTCATGAGACAATATTTTAATTTTGTTTTCTTTCATGGTCACATTTCAAAAAAAAAAATTGAAAAATAATTAAAGTTTTGTTTGGTACTTTACTTGAATCTAACTTTTTAAACTCAAAAATAATTTTCAAGTTTTAGGTTTTAAAAACTTGTTTAGTAGGACTATTTTAAAAAACTAAACTCAATACTAACTAAAAAATATAGTCTATTCTTTAAAAACATAAAAAGTGAGTTTTTTTTTACACATTTTTCGTCTCTCCTGCAATTCGATCTCTTCGTTTTTTCGGTTCTTTCAAATAAAATACCAAACAGACCCTAAGTATCTAGATATCATCAATATCTTGAGAGTTGATCATTTTAAAATTTAGAATTTGAAAATAATTGTTTCAGCTAAATCTTGTGATGATAAAGGGATAACCCGTTTTTGCCCAAAAAAAAAAAAGGATAACCCGTTAATTTCTTTTATTTTTTAAATTTTGCTACAAAGTTTATGTATATAAATTGTAAATAATAAATTTAAAATAGATGGATTGCTCCGATGGTTGGACTTGAAATGAGGTCCAGCTCAAAATTTTGGATTTAGAAGAGGCAGGCCGAATCCTTTTGATCAAGGAGAGGTGTGGAGGCCCAAATCCTTTATGAAATTGCTCATTTCGGATTTTTTTTTAACAAACGATATTATCTACACTAAAAATGAGATGATGAGCTTAGCCTTACAATGGTCTATCAATAATGTGGTTCAAATTCGTCTTTGACGATAATCAAATCTAAAACTGCTCATTTCTTAATTAAAGTTGGGAATTGGTGAATTTCTTGTACAATGTTGTGAAGGAGTTTAAAATCTCAATATAGGCATCAATTTCTATTACAACATGGCATACTTCAACTCTTTACCCTAAGACCTTGCACCAAAGACACGAAACTACAAGAAACCAGAACTCCAAAGTTTCAAACATGTGATCTAGACCGTTGGATTTGGAGCTTATACCTATTGTCACAGTCTCAAAGCCTACATCTTTAGCATAGGACCCTATATACTCATAACATCTAACACCAAAACTAATATGTATCACTAAATTCAAGCACACTTATTGGACAGAACAAGTAAATATATATCTTCTTACGTTTAAAAGTACTTTGTCGGAACTCAGAAAAGTAAAGTACTTCATCCAACACACAACTTAATAAGTTTTACATAAGTACAATATGAATAATCCAAGTTCCAACTAGGTTAGTGCTTACCCATTTAGAAAACGAGTAGGCGACCGTGACATGCTACAAGAAACAACATGTCAAAGCTGCACTAAAAAGACCACCAAACCAAACATCTGCACGCACGCCGCAGCAATACTTACATAAACAACGTTAAAGTATGACTCTAAACTTTAAAAAATACATTAAGCATGACTTGTTAGTGAATGTTAAATTAAATAATTACATCAAATTAAAAAACACAGGAAATATATAACACCACGCATGCATAAAAAAAATCTACATATATACATGGCATTTGGCAAATTGGCATCTGCCCTACCGAAAAAACTACGCATGCAAATTAGTCGTCACACTTGAAAATTTAATTATTTCATGCCTTACATTCTCAACACACTTAGAGTTCGGTTCCTTTACCTCCTCATACAAATTTAGGATGTGTTTGTTGCATCGAATTAACTCTTACTGAACTAGCTTCAAGGACTAAATTAGATTGGCTTAACTTGGATTATGCACGATAAAAATTGTGAAGCGTTTGATATAGTATTAGACTAACCAACAAACTAATATATTATTGATACCCAAATTTGTTTTACTGAAAATATGACTTTAACCCCTAAAACTTAATTTTCTCCATATAAAACCCGAAATAAGTTTTTTACTCTAACAAAACCCATTGACTAGATTCCACATCAGCAAATTCATTAATTATATTAGACTTTACACATGTAAAATTTTTTGATGCCTAATATACCCATATTTGAATGTTTGATGTACACCATTAATTCTATACGGATTGTAAGGAAGATTTAATGATTTTACAAAAATAATAAAATAATAAATTTATTTCCTAATATATAATAACAATAAAACATGCCTACTATATGTAATAATACATGCTTAGTTTAGTCAATCAAATTATATTTTACAAATAAATGTAGGTAAATTATTTCACACACACACACACGCACGCACACACACACACACACACACACATATATATATATATATATATATATATATATAACCCACAAAAAAAATTTTAAAAAAACAAAAACATGCCTGATATTGTAAAAATTCATTCGAAATAATTTACGTACAAACAAAATGTTATTTGATTTAGTGCACCTACTATTCAAATTTTAAAATGTTAGATGCTTAAAAAAAAGAAAAATAATTTACCCAATAAATGTAAAGTACATGCAAAATAATTTACCTACATAATAAAGCAAACCCTATAGATGCAAAATAATGTGCCTACATAAAAAATAATATTTTTTATTCAATACTAGTTTACCTATTATTTGTACATATAATAATAAAATGTGCTCAATATATGATACATACAAAATAAAATACCTACATAATGAAGAATGTAATTTGATTCAAAATTAATTTACTTACAAAATAAAGTAATTTTACTTGATTTAAAATTAATTTACCTATTATTCGTACATATATCTTATTATAATAAAACGTGCCAAATATAAGTAATAATACATGGAAAATATATTACCTACTAATTAAATAAAAGAATGTTATTTGATTCAACATTAATTTACCTACAAAATACATGTTAGTTGCTCATCATAAATTTACATATAGGTAGATTAATTAGTATAATATGTTTGAACATATATGTAGTATTGTGCACATATATATATATATATATATATATATATATATGTCAGGGGTAATAATTTGTGTAATAACTATTTGTTCATTGTAATTAAGGTGAGTAATTACATTTATTGATTTATTTTGAATATTGTGGCACAAGTTGTAAATATCTTGTAGTAATAGGTCAATTATTTTTCTACTTGACAGTCATTTTCAAAATTGGGTTTTATTTGGAAGTTTATAACTATGTGGATTTTTGTCTATAAAATAAAAGTTGCAAAAGTCTATATCTAAAGAACCCTTTTATCACTTATTTTATTCACTTTGTCCTTAAAAACTAAAAACTAAAACACAGACGTCATCACCATTGTCTATCTCCCTCTTCACACTCATCCATATATTTCTTCTTCCTCCTCTATTTCTTGCGTTTCAATTTTCTTCTTCACAAGCAACCATTATTGGTCAATTCTTAGGATCCAAACTATTTTGGCCGATTTCAACCCCCTCAGTCTTGCTATTCACTCTGTCTTTTCTACCTCCTTCTCGTCGGAGTCAAGGCCTTTGTCCGTAACCTCGTCATCCTAGCATTTCAAGATGCGGCCCGCTGACAAAGAATACATAGCTGATCAGTGACCCTAAGCCACTGTTGTCCTAAACCAAGATCTGCGCCAATGTTTTCATCGTCGCCGACTACGCCACCACTCTCTGTTTCTCACACTCATCTGATTTTCTCAACAAAAAAAAGGGATAATTTTTCTATGGATTTGTTTTTGTTATCATTTTGCTTTTTTGTGTGGAATTTTGGGGGTTGGAATAGAAATTTTATGGGAATCAAAAAATAAGAGTCGGAATGGACGAAGGGGTGAAGTGGGGAGGTGCAAAATGAAGCTGGTCTTAGCAATCCGCCCAAAATTGGGGGGTCTCACTAAGACCCCCTAGTAAGGCATTTAGTCTAGGCGAGTCCCCCTTGGTCTCATTAACCCTAGTCCCGTTGCCGACAAACACAGGATTTCATTAACTAATAATCCTAGCCAGTCCAATGAAATCTAGCAAGACCAAACAAACACGCCCTTAGTGGATCGCAAATGAATTTAAGAATAAGAAGATTTCGGATGGTTCTATAGCAAGGCATGAGGCGAGATTAGTTGTCAAATGATTTAGTCAATCTCACAGATGTCTGAGGTTCCAATCAATGGTAAAACGTTAAAGTCTGTAGTTAATCTAACATCTGTGAAATTGGTTTTAGCCTTAGCAGCTCACTTCAATTGGAATCTCAGACAATTAGATGTCAATACTTTTATCGTACCAATTACCATACCAAACTTTTGGTATGGTGAAATTGATTACAATTACTATGCCAAACTTCTTGTATACCGAATTTCGGTATGCCAAATAGTTCGGTTGGTATGATATAGTAATGGTAAATTACCACTTTATTTTGGGCCAACTTTTTGGACCACAATATAATTTTTTTTCATTCAACCCAATTCAAGGCCCATACGTTTTTTTAAAAACTTTTTTGGGTGCATGTACTGCTCTCCTAGTTTATATTCAGAAGGGTCGGATTTTGAAGGCGGGTTTGGGGTGTTGTGGGGGATTTGGTATGTGGGTAGTGGTCGATTTAGGTGGGAGTGAGAGGCATCTGAAGGATTTTTTTTTTCTTTCTAATATTGAAATATTATATACATTATTTATTTATATATTTATATGTTTTGGTATGGTATCGTAATGTCGTGGTAACAATATCGAATACCAATACTTTAGCAAAAAATCTCAGTTCGGTATAATACCGTGCTATTACCAATTGGCACAAAATCGGTATGATATGGTTGGCATGGTAATTTAATAAAAAAATCCACTACTTTTAAATTGTTATGTGAGACACAATCATAACTGTTTACATTCATTCTAAAACCACTATAAACTCATGCCCTTGGATGGATAAAGTCTTAAATCTGAAGCCAAACCACCTTTTTCGTCCGACTCAATTTCACAAACTATTATGGCCCACCATTTTTTTATTTGAGATGCCTCACTAATCCATGTTTTGGGAAAGGGATCCTCTCCGGATTCCTTTCACCTAATCCTCCTTATCAAACAATCCGGGTTCTTGAAATATGATTCAACGGCTAAAATTATTATAATTTTTAAAGTTGAACCTAATTGTAACCCTTGAATCAAATTTTAATAATCTGAATTATTTGATAAAAATGATTAGGTGGAAAGAATGCGGAAAGGATCCCTTTCCCATGTTTTGACACCTCCAATCTCTCGAGAGATTAAGGGCGTTGTACCTAAGAGCAAGTCCACCTATAAAGACTTTGTGCCAGCACCCAGCGCATTTATCTAATTAAATGAACAGTAATATATCCCAGTGAACAGTAATAGGCCAAAACATCTCCACCCCTAAAAATACACTGGCACCCAGCCCATCTAATATATATTATTTTATTCATAACAATTAATATTTTATCATTTAATTTATTTTGTCTTCTTTATTCCTTTCACTATCCGGTCCTTTCTTTCTCTCTCTCTCTCTTTCTCTCTCTCTATCTATCTATCTCCCTCTCCCTCTCTATCTATCGATCTCCCTCTCTTTTTTCCAGCTCACTCCCGTGAGCTTTCCTTCCTCTTCCTATTCAAAATCTTCAACAAATCAAACACAAAATATTATTTTTGTAATCCCTGGAGCTCAAGGAACCCAACCATGGCCTTGCATGCGGCATCGATGCATGGTGTGAGGTCCTACCATTGAAGTTGAGAGCTTAAGCTCTCCTCAGATCTCTCTCCCCTTGTTCTATTTTGCGGGTCCAAGGGTTTCGGTGTTACTAGATCTCTCTCAGCGATTTGAATCCCTCTCTGGGTTCGAACGCTTTCTCTTTGTCTCTCTCTCTCCAAGGTGGACACGGCTGCATCGCATCTGTATATCCTGCCAGAACGAGACATGAATCCTTGACCCTGAATTAAAAAAAAAAAAAAAAAGTGTCTGACGCCACGTTGGCGTCAGCATGGCATCAGATGACCCGGTCCCCAGGTCTGTCAATTTTGGGCTGGCCTAGAGACCAGCTTGAGCTGGGTGCCAATCAATCCTGTTGGCTAGAGTGAATTGGCTGTGTATCGGGCCAGTTTTTTTACTGGATGCTGGGCTATTCCACCTCAGGTGGACTTGCTCTAAGAACCTGGGTGGGCCGTACCCATATACAAATGTGGATACCAAAATCCATGGACTCGGCTGGCCAAGGCTCCACCCAATCCGCTAACAACCACCCACGTCTCGTGACGCACAGGAAAGAAAACCAGTGGGCCCTTAAGGCCACATTAATAGACGAAACTACCCCTCATCCATTACGCATAATCCAAATGATGCGCCAAAGCATATTCCAAATTCCTAGGCCAGAACCGTAATTCCGCCCAATAACGTGGGCCCAAGTAAATGGAATCCACAGACTCCACGCCCTTGGGCAACAAGGAAAGCCGCACTTAAATCAGACCCCAAAAACCCGAAAGGCTAAAACGCAGTTTACACTCTCTGTTGTGCCGGTTTCGATAATATCCAGAAAATATGGGCAGGAAGTTCTTCGTCGGCGGCAACTGGAAATGCGTGAGTTCTCCGATTCGTTATCTCCTATGTATTTTTTTTCTTTCAATCTGTTTGGTTGCTGAGAAAATCAAAGAAATTCACGGAAAATAATCAGATTCCGATACTTTCTCAGCAACCAAGCAGATCCTTGTTTCTTCGATTCCGATTTGTTTTGTGCTCTGATTTCGATCGAACCGAGTGATGATTTAGTTAAATCTGAGCTGATTCTGAATCTGTAGAACGGAACCTTCGATGAGGTGAAGAAGATCCTGAACATACTCAATGAGGGACAAGTTCCATCGCAAGATGTTGTGGGTGAGTTGATTGCTCCGATTATTTACTTTTCGATTTCAATCTGATTTATTTGCCTTTTTCTGCTTCAATCAACTGATGAGATTTACTGATCTGTGTGAGTTATCAAACCGTTAATTTGTTCTGTGGTTTTTCCTGATTGCAGAGGTTGTGGTTAGCCCACCGTATGTGTTTCTTCCGGTGGTGAAGAGTTCATTGAGGCCCGAATTCCATGTCGCTGCACAGAACTGCTGGGTCAAGAAGGGTGGTGCCTTCACTGGTGAAGTTAGGTGTGTATATTTATGATTTACTAGCTTTCGATTCGTTGCAGTGTTGACATCTGGGTTTAACCTGGTGAATTGTAGAAATTGAGAATGTATATTGCTGATTTTTGTGTAGTTTTACTGATTTGATGATGTGCCTAGAAATTGATACTTTAATTAGAGATGTAATTATATTGCTGATAAGGAAATATCGGAGTAAGAGGCATCCGTTCTGATGTAAAAAAAAAAAAAAAATTGAATACATTAGAACGAAGCATCAATCTGTGAAGATCGTTTGTTTACAAAACCCTTATCACTTAGTTTCGACTTTCTGGAAATATTTTAGATGATGAGTGATGAATTAGTAGTGACAAATTCAATGAGCTATAGGCATATAAGCATGAATATATTGAATGTGCATCATACATGTCTTGTCTATTGAATTTTTGTTTTTCATTTCTCATTTTACTCTGATTAAGTAAATTGAAAAGATTTATTGTGTATATTCAGTGCTGAGATGCTAGTCAATCTCGAGGTTCCATGGGTCATTCTTGGTCATTCGGAAAGAAGACTGATTTTGGGTGAATCCAATGAGGTATGCTTCCCCTTCCCCTGTATTGTTAATCAATTTATCAATAACGACTGCGTAATATTTTCTCATATATCACATACTTCGTTCAGTTTGTTGCGGATAAGGTTGCATACGCACTTTCTCAAGGTTTGAAGGTGATAGCTTGTGTCGGTGAGACCCTTGAGCAGCGAGAAGCTGGCACAACCGTGGAGGTTGTTGCCGCACAAACCAAGGCAATTGCAGGTACATAATGCATATCAGAACTCCTTTTTATTGGCCTACTGTTAGTTTGAAGAATATTTGTTGTGTTGTGACTTGTGAGTCTGCTTAATTTTCTTTCTTTACTCATCTAAATGATGCTTTCTGTTGCAGAGAAAGTGAAAGATTGGACCAATATTGTTTTGGCTTATGAGCCCGTGTGGGCCATTGGAACTGGGAAAGTTGCATCTCCAGCTCAGGCTCAGGAAGTAAGTGGTGCCTTTATCTGATTATCTGGATGTGGTTTTGTATATTAGCTTCAGATTGAACTCGATGTTGTTTGTGTATGTTAGAGCAAGGGAAAAAATGTTCTTGGTCAAAAATAAGAATGGGCACAATTTGAGGAGATTGTGTAGCCTTCTTTGTCTTTAAGGTCTGATAAAACTGAATTAAACGGTGCTTGAATGAGCAATTGTTTCAAAACTATCACCAACCCACTTTTGTGGTTGGGATTTCCTGGGTCATATACTGATATTATGCATTTGTGTATGTATATACATATTTCACCCTGTCTGTGTTTCACACAAATGTTTCTCTCCATACAACAGGTGCATTCTGAATTGAGGAAATGGCTTCAAGCAAACGTCAGTTCTGAAGTTGCTGCATCAACCCGCATTATTTATGGAGGTATGTTTCACACCTCTACTGCATCGATTTGTTGTTTATGTGCTGGGACATCCCATCCTTTTCTCACTTACAACTTTGAATCAACTAAAATATATTTCTGTTGACTGATGAGCTTTTTCCCCCCTCCAAGACGAATACTATCTATAGAACTAATAAAAGAGTCGGTGATTTGTATAACTATCCCAATAATGCAGCATTATGACAATTTGTATACATGTTTCTTTACCCTAGAGCTTGGACTTTTAAGTCACCATTCTGCTTATATACAAAAATGGATGCTTATTAAAACATAATTTATTATGACTGACTTGGGTGAAAGATTGAAATTCGAAAAGGTTAGAGGGTAGGATTAATCTGTTGTAAGGATGGAACTGGAAGCTATCATGTGCCAAAGTCATTTTGAGTTATAAACATATTTGTTCTCTTCCCATACACCCCTTTTTACTTCTCACACACCCTTCTAATTTTTGGCCGTCAGATCGGATGAAATGAAGAAGATCAACGGACATAATTTAACAAGGGGTGTGTGAGAAGTAAAAAGGGTTATGTGGTTAGCACACCCCTTGATTTAAGGAGTCCACTCAGTTATCAAGGCTTTCTCTTGACTAAAATGCACGCGTTCTCCTTTGTATATATGGGAAAGATAAGGAGTCAACTTGTCTTTCTCTGTTCCCTTTCACAACACTTGGCTGAATCGAATAATTTTTTCAGGGTCTGTGAATGGTGCAAACAGCAAAGAGCTGGCTGGTCAGCCTGATATTGACGGATTTTTGGTTGGTGGAGCTTCTCTAAAGGTAATGTTCATTCGCAAATTCGCAATGCATACTAAATACGCGTACTATGTTTCATTAGTAAAATAAAAGCTTTCTTGTCACCGAGTTTATCGACATTTGTGATCTTACATTTGTGATTCTGTTGTGCTGTTTGTCTCCAGCCTGAGTTCATCGACATCATCAAGTCAGCGGAGGTGAAGAAGAGTGCCTAAAGACTGAAGAGTTGGACCTGATGAGAGTAATGTGACTGTTAGATCTCTTGTCTGGTTGGTAGCGAATCTTTTCCGTACAATTTTACAGATACTCGTTTGAGGAAATAATTATGCTCTTTTTTGTTCAGCAGAATCAGCACCTAGATATGGGTTTTTTCCTGTATTAATAAAAATTCTCAAGTGTTAATGCTTTTAATTCAAGTTTTTTCGCTCTCAAGATCCAAATCTTCCAGTTTACTTGATCAAAGAAAATTGAAATTATTGTAGCTTGAGTGATTTGTGGCAGCACTGCGCTCGCATAGTCAAGTGATTTCTGCACGTTCTTTTTGTCCCATGCACAACAAACAAACAGTAGTAGAAAATATACGTGTGCGGAAATTATTTTTCTCAAAGTTGTGCTTCTTTTCTAGTCGGCTAGAAAAGAAGCACAGCTTTAAATCTCTAGTGGGCACTAACGAAAAGAATGTGGAATGGGCTTCACGGAGTGGAGGCACCTTTTGTTCTCCCCAAAAAGTAGTTTTATGATTTCATGCTGATGGCCCATGAGGTCAGGCTGCATCTATAAGTTACACATTTAAATAAAGGTAAATCATTTAACCTAACGGAATCTGACGGCTTTTGTTAAAATGCGTAATTACTGATTGGCTCGTGTTCAAGGCTGCATATTGTCATGTTGGATTACTGATAGGCGCGTGTTTAATCACAGTTTTACACGTGCATAAAAATAACTCACGTTTGATATTGTAATTTGCGAGTAGGTAAGAGAGTGAGTGCTTCCACTAAAGGGAGCCAAGTAATATTGTCTCATGTTTTGTCTATGTAAGAGTGACGTCCTCGAATCGTTTTAGATTTTAGTGATCCTATCCTCTTCATGTCTCATGTTTGTAGTCAAATCCTTGAAATTGCTAGTCCTTTTTATCTTGCGAGTCCAAAAGGACCACTTTCAATGAGAGGATTTTATTCGTGTGGTGCCCCCGAAATTATTTATACAGATTTTGAAGTTGACTTGTGGCATATGACACTGAAACATTTCCTCTTCTCTGCCACTTGCTGTGACTTTTGTAACGAGCTTTCACAACTTCCCATATCTTCCAAAGATATTACTCATACAATGCATGAACGTTGTAATTACAATGAAATGAACATGAATGCTAGACTACACTCGTATGCGTGACTATGAGCCGTTAATGTATACATGTCTAAATCAAAGCTCAAAATGATCTACTGTCATTGTTGCATTAAGTTATACGTGATAGCTGAGCTTAAAATCTTAGATATAGAAGATTCTCGATTGTACTCAAAGATACGTATCCCTTTATGATTAAGTGATAAATATTATCGAAGGAGGCTGATTGATGTAACTAGCGAAAATAAAAATGACTCATTCCACTTTGAGGAGCCAAAGATTTTCCCTTCTTGTTGAATTCAGATCCTCGAATTGCTTTAGTTAGGCCGATCCTTATCTTGTCAGTCTAAAGGGACCACTTTCCATTAGGGGTTCATGTTTATATTGACCAACGGCGGATGTGACACCAAAACATTTGTGACTCTTTTAATGAGTTTCACAAGATCCAATATCTTGCAAAGATATTATTCATACAATGCATGCATGGATGTTGTGATTACAATGAAACAAAAAATGAATATTAGGCTCAGTCGTTTATGTTTAGAATGCGGTCGTGAGTTGTTAATACAAATGATCTTGACTATATGATCGAACTACGCACATTATAAGACCAAATTACGTATCAGGGAACTAAACCTAGCTTATCCTCAATTGTACGTAAGAATTTTCAGATTACGATGAATCGATGAGGTAGTTGGCATCGTTGACTTATACTTTCTCTGTCCGAAAAAGCATGGACAGTCGCCCAGAGCCATATCTCTCGTGAGTTGCCATCGTTGCTCATATTCTAAATACGACCCCTATTTTACGTGCCTATGGCCTGTCCTTTAATAATATTTATTTATCCATATAATATTTTGGATCAGAAATTTGATTAGGGGAGTTAGCTGAGCACAAGATTAATTAAAATTAAATATTAGCATGAGGTGAAGGATTACCAAACATACAGACTTTAATCAATATCTAATCACAATTATATATTTATAAAATTAAATCACAATATTTAACATATCTTTTGCACCTTTTGGAAAGTCTAAACTTTAAGCTAAGGCTGAAGAAAAAGTCAAACATTGACTAATTTTCTTGGCCTTTTTTTCTACGTAAAACTTCATCCATTTCACACTATGTAACGGCATTAACTACTATTTTTTTCTTTATTTGGCTCAAATTCTTCATCAATCGAATATTTGTTTCGAAAATGTTAAATTTTCTGTAATATATATTTTTTTACTGACATGGAAAAATCAAGTTATTTATTTTTAGAGACTCGAGGTATTCTTTTTACAGAATAATTGATCTGGCTGAATATTTTGATTTATTAAATTTTATGACAGCCTAATATTTTGACCCCATAGACAAATCAAAATAAATATTTGACCGTCTATTTCTAATTTTTCTACTTTCTACTTTCTACCCACTTGTTCTGTCCGTACGAAATGGGGACTTTTATGATACTTCATCACTTTCTCTTAACTTGTACACCAATTAAATTCAAAGAATATTTTAGTTTTTATGGTCATTTTCATGCATTTTCTTTTATATAAAAAGGGTAGATTTACCACTTAGTACTACGGCCTAATAGTATTTTTCTTTACTTGTAACTGAGATGTTTTAGGTTTGATTCTCGTTAAAAGTGAATTTGAACAACATTATTACTAACTCATTGTAAGGCTAAACTCACCCCTACCCTTTAGCGTAGATAATATCGTTTGCTCAAAAAAAAAAAAAGGTACATTTTGTTTTAAGAAATTTTTAAGAGTTTGGGTGCCAATAGAAGGAGAGGTTTTTCAGTGTGCTTATAATACAAGTATATACGTCATGTTATGGACCATGTCATTATACAAGTGAAAAAACACTTGAAAAGATTTTTTTTTTTTCTTCACTTGTATATGAAGACTTCGTGCATATTGAAAAATTTCGCAAAAGGAGCCTACCAACAATTAAGATACAATTTCTAGAATGAGGATCCTTTTCATATCCTCTTTGTGAGAATCCGGAGAATCTTTCAATCACGTCTGTTCATCGTACATCATGTGATCAGTTTTTTTCAGGTACTATTTATATTCAATTTTAAATAAAATAAATTAAAATAAATTTTGACCGTACAATATACGATAAACAGACATGATTAAAAAATGCTCCATATCCTTACAAAGACCAATTTCTATTCCAAAGGGGGGCCGCTGTGACGCATTGGCTGATCAGAGAAGCCCACTAAAGCAGCGACAACAAGTCAAGTGTGAGATTAAATTATTAATTAATCAAGATAGTTGCACTCAAGTCAAAGGAAGACATTTGTTGTATTATTTGTTACTTATTTATTGTGTTATGATGATTTACGAGCCACAGCTACAAAGCGTTTAGGAACATCATTCTCTTCATTTCTAATCCTCTCTAGTTTTGGGAATTGTCAAAAATCTTATTTTACATTTCAAACTTTTTATATTCGGGAAGAAAAATACACTTATGAGGAATGTAGAATGAAATTTTTGGAGCGCCAATAACATTTCCCCTAGTCTTTTCTTCCTCTTTTTTTATTTAATCGGTTACAATTAAGCTACAAATTTTTTATATAGAGAAAAAGACAAAAAAGTGTGAGAGAAGGGGAGAAAAAAGAATGGTAATAGGAGGAGAGAAAATCATATTCCAACATTTTAAGGCAAAAGTAACTACTCTTCGTATATAAAAAGCCATTCATATTTGTTCCCGAATCAGAGTAAAACTAGAAAAGTTTTATGCACGCTTGCTATATGAGGATATTTAAGGAGAGACGATTCATTTCCTCTAGAAACTAAATATTTTCTATTGGGAAATCTTGCACGGAATCACTTTAAGCGTTAATATCTTTTTTTTGTAAAGAATACGAATCTCACGTAAAAGGTGACAACATGAATGGTTCTACGTACGATTTAATGTACAGAAGTTGTTTATGATAAATCTCACACGTTTAAGATGTTGTAACTGATGTTAAAGGAAAATATCGAAGTATTTTGGTAGTGAGCCGATGATCCATCTGTTAGAAATAACTCTCATGGCTAGTCATTATCATGAACATAAGTAAACCAACATTAAACCAGTAACTTGAGTGAGAGTTGGCTTCCGTTTCACCTTTTACAAGAATTACATGGAAGAGAAGTAAAACGCACAGCAGAGGCTGCAGCCATGCAAAGCTGTCACACGCACCCATGAGTAAGGATGGGCAATGGTTATGCGGGCGGGTAACCGCGGTTAATTTATCCATAACCGTTTATGCTCATACCCGCATAACCGTTTATGCTCATACCCGCATAACCGTTTACCCATTGGGTAATTGTCTAAACGGTTATACCCATACCCATAACCGTTTATAAACGGTTAACCATACCCATAACCGCATACCTATTTAACCGTAACCGTTTACTACCCGTTTACCCATTTATCATTTTTAACCTGTTTTTTTTTTTTTTTTTTACCATTACCCTTTTTCACAACTTGAAAATTAAAAAAAAAAATTGTCATAATTTTTTTTTTTTGACAATTAAACACTGTTATAGGTACATTCATCATACATTTCCATATTTTAATTTTTTAAGTCCTTATACCATTCCAATAATTGAAATAATAGTTTACGGACGATATTTTTAACTGTTACCAATGAAGGTAAATATAATATTTGCTAAGTATTATTGGGTTACAAAAATTGTTTAGAAGATATTTCTGTCAAAACATTTCTATCAATTTCACGGTTATCCACAAAGAATTTAAATTAATTTGGCCAATTCCTTGATGATGAGAATCATCATTCCTATAGTAGTGTTATTGAGTGAATGACCGATGAATTCCTTGCTAATTTATTGGGTGCTAAATATTATTGGATTGAGAACATGGTTTGTGTTAATTTTACATATATAAAATAAATGGGTAAACGGTTACCCATTTATAACCGTGGTTAATACCCATAACCGCCCATTTAAATTTCGCGGGTAAACGGTTATACCCATAACCGTTTATTTATCTAAACGTTTACCCATAACCGTAACCGTTTAATTTAAATGGGCGGGTAACCGTGGTTACCCATAACCAATGGGTATTTGCCTATCCCTACCCATGAGAGAGAGAGAGAGAGAGAGAGAGAGAGAGAGAGAGAGATGCAGAGAGCACGTAATTTGGATAAGCCCCATCGAACACTCTTTTCTTTTACCATTTTCCAATCCACCAACGTGCTGCGTGCAGATGAAGAAAACACCAAAAGAAACGCTCAAGTGGGGGATGGCAAGTCAAACCTCTCACACTTTTGTCCTTCCCGAAGGTCGAATAAAAGAACTTTCCCAGCAACCAAACACCCCCACATATACCTCAAAAATCTTCCAAGTTCAAAGCACAGAGCTTTTCTTTGATTTCTTCAATATTTTCCACTATTCAATTGCTGAGTTATTTCGTGCTCTTGACAGCTAGGTGTTTGTGAAAAAGCCTAGCCGAGAGAGAGAGAGCGAGAGCGTTCACACTGATTGGTGAGACCATCATATTTGATTCACGGTCTTCTGCTTTTGCTTGCGCTTTGCAACTTGTTTGCAAACTTGGGTTTCTATTTCTTCCTCCTCTTCTGGCAGTTGGGTCTCGAAAGACCCGTTCTTGGGACGTTTTCTGGTGATGGGTTCTTGCTTAAGTTCTAGAATCAAAGCTGACAGCCCCCTTCATAATGGTAATTAAGTTTCACCAAGTTTAAGATTCATCATTTATTTTCTGATTAACTCTGTTAATTAAAAGTTTGGAACTTTGATCAAAGTTGGTAGTGTTTGATTAATGCAACATGCAGTGTTGGAGTCTATAGCAGCTAGAGCTTAGCGTGCTTTTTTTTTTTTTGGCTGAAATACTTGATTTTTGTTTGGGAATTTTGTTCTGATGAGTCCTGCTTCTTGGTTTATGTGACTTTTACTGCTCTGGTTTAAGATATTGAAATTTCAAGGAGAAACTTGAAATGTAGTTGTAATTAATGATGAACTTAGTAATTTTCCATTTTTGTTCTGTTTAAATTTCCTCAAATGGAAAAGCTTGGCTTCCATTTCTTTTGCTATATAGAGGATTATCAAAGGTTAGATCTTTGAAACCACAACCTTTTATGTTCGTTACGATCAAGTTCAACTCAGATTTGCATGGACTTGCTGGTTTTATTGCACCATTTTGTTGTTTTGGTTTGGATTATTTTCTCTAGAATTTAATGGAGCTCATATATTTTGCCCGTCAATTGGGGAATGGGGTTCTAGGGGTTTCGAAGCAAGACCTCTTGGAACCGAACCTCGAGCACCATGTTAGATTACCATAGTACTTCATAAGCTGTGGCATCATCCGAAGCTAACCATTTTGTTGTTGAAAGTCAATCGATGCCAAATTTGAGATTTAAGTTTTTGTACTATATACAGGAGCAACTAACTTAGCCTCACTCGTTCTATTGTGAAGTTACAGATTATTTTTAGAACTTACATATGTTGACTGAATGTTGAGCATTATTTACAAGTTATATGGTATTTGAAATGTGTAGGTTTACATTCAAATAGCAAATTACATTCAAATAGCAAGGTGTCGTCTGTCTCAGTGCCTTCAACTCCACGGACAGAGGGCGAGATCTTGCAATCCTCCAATTTGAAGAGCTTCGCCTTTAATGAACTGAAAACTGCCACCAGGAACTTCCGTCCTGATAGTATGGTGGGTGAAGGTGGTTTCGGCTCTGTTTATAAGGGGTGGGTTGATGAGAATTCATTAACAGCTGCCAAGCCCGGTACTGGCATGGTTATTGCTGTGAAAAGGCTTAACCAAGAAGGTCTCCAGGGTCACAAAGAATGGTTGGTGAGTATCACTTCTATCCTTCTTTTGCTTACAGGCACTTTCCGAATATCTCTTTTATTTGATTTTGGTGCAATCAAATACTTGAAAATCTAATATTCATTGATCATCAATTTGTCAAGGTCCCCCACAGAGGAATAGATGTGTTTAGGTCGAAGGGCTAATACATTGAACCAATCTTAATGAATCTTCTTCCGTTATAGTTGTTGCATGTATATAACGTTACACGTAATAACAGAATAATTTATTAACTTTGTGGAGCTTCTTGAACTATAGACGGAAATCAACTACCTTGGGCAGCTGCATCACGAAAATCTTGTAAGGTTGATTGGTTACTGCTTAGAGGATGACCACCGTCTTTTGGTGTATGAATTTATGCCTCGCGGAAGCTTGGATAACCATCTATTTAGAAGTGAGTTAGGAACTTCCTTCACTCTTTAGCCTTTTGATCTATTAAAGTAAACACATTGTTAAGGATATCAAATATTTCAGTATGAACTATGTAAGTATAATTTAGTGACTTAAAATGTTATTGGTGGAACAGGGGCGTCTTACTTTCAACCACTTTCCTGGAACCTTCGTATGAAGATTGCTTTCGGTGCTGCTAAGGGCCTAGCATTTCTTCACAGTGATGAGGCAAAAGTGATATATCGGGACTTTAAAACTGCTAATATCCTGCTGGATTCGGTAACTGAAACTTTTAATTGTTGAGTTTTATTGCTTCTAGAAGAATTCTGGTAAGACTTTCTCACACAATTTTAATTGAAAAACAACAGACCTACAATGCCAAACTTTCTGATTTTGGTCTAGCCAAGGATGGCCCAGCCGGTGATAAAAGCCATGTCTCAACAAGAGTCATGGGGACATATGGTTATGCAGCGCCTGAGTATATGTCCACAGGTACGTTTAGTTAACAGGATTGAGTTCACATACAAAAGCAACCTACCCTTAAAAATTGGGGATATTTGTTTACAGCTTCATCTACCTTTCACCAAAGTTGTAACCAAATATTTATAGGTTCTAACCACAGGCAGGCTTCGATCAATTTTAGAAAGAAAAAAAAAGACTAATACCGTGATGAACTATGACATTATCCAGTCTTTGTATGTAGTACATTGGTGTCTGTTTCCCATTTACTTCATTTCTACTCTATACCTATGTTGCATCTGAAACCTTCTGCTACAGCCTACATATTATCCTGCCCTTTCTCGAAGATTTCCTACTGCAGTACCCTAATGAATGACCAGCTTTTGGTTTTAATTTTCCTGTTCATTTTTTTCACCTCCATATAGTTGCAGAAAGTTCCGCTGTACTTTTTGGATACGTGATTGACTTACTCCTCACTTTGCTGTGGTAGGTAAAATCTGTTGAAACAATTTGTTCTCCTTAGATTACTTTGTTTTCCTATCACACTTCTGCTTAATAAGAGCTTTCGTCCCTATGTCTTCATCATCTTGATCAGTGCTGCAGCAACCATATGGCTGTATTTTCTTCTTAAACATGACAAGAATGCATGATTGCTCCCTGCTGATCCTTATTTCTTTTTTTTTTTAGGTCATTTAACTGCGAGAAGTGACGTGTATAGCTTTGGGGTTGTTATGCTCGAACTATTGTCTGGCAGACGAGTTGTGGACAAGAACCGGCCATCGGGAGAACACAATTTAGTTGAATGGGCCAAACCTTACCTTGCAAGCAAACGCAAAGTTATTCAAATTTTTGACGGTCGTATTGAAGGCCAGTACTCTCTGGATGAAGCTCTCAGAGCTGTTAACCTTGCAATTCAATGCTTAGCTGTAGAACCCAAGTCTAGGCCAACCATGGATGACGTGGTAAAAGCGTTGGAGCAACTTCAGGAGCCCAGTGACTCGGAGGGCTCAGGTATCTTCCAAAATGAACATCGCCCAAACCCTCATGCAAATTCAAACCACGCCCCAAAACATCGCAGACACAGCATCAACGGAGTCAACAATGCAGCAACTCCTCATCGTCCCAGGGCATCCGCTTCCCTCACCCCAGCATGAGACATTCATCATCGATGCATGCTTTATCATTAGTTTGATTGGTTCAAAGGAAAACTGGGATTCAGTCTCAAGGGAGAGGGAGGGAAAAGAAATAGGAGGAAGAAAGCGGATAGTGTGTATATTGAATACTGTATCTTGTAACGAGTATGTAACTGCAGACAGTTGAATATTTGTACAATTTTGTTTTGTGAATGCCTTCCTGGTTACTTTTCTCTCAAGCATTTTTTGTTTCTGAGCCTGGAATATGAGCAACTAAGCAAACCACATCAAGCTGAGGGGTTTTGGCCACTCACACTCTTCACCTTGTCCAAGCCAAACGACGCATCAGAATGATGGCAGACCATCAACGCCGCTAGTTCAACACCACAACAGCTTCTTCTACTCAAGCATGGATCTCTCTCTCTACACCACAACAGCTTCTTCTACTCAAGCAGCTCGTACGTACAAAACCTTATTCAGTTGTATGCCCGTACCCGTAGCAGAAGCCGTATATTACACCATATTTCTATTTTTTTACAGAGAACATACAAGTAAGGGTAGCATTTCACAATTTTACCTTCATATTTCGGTAATTGTTTGAAGTCCCAGCTATGTTTTTAACATTCATATTTCAGTAATTGTAAATGTCCCAGCTATATCTTTAATCTTCTACTAGAATTGTAAGGGGCACCCACAGAGGTGCGCCCCTCCAAAAATAGGCGTATGCCACTTAAAACGACGAGCACACGGTATTCTTTAGTAAAAGGCGAAAGAATAGTTCGCTTTGTGCTCAACGCATGGCTCCGTAAGTTTACAGCTTCACACGCCGCTTTATTTTATATTGCCTATTCTAGCTCGTTCTTCACGCTCTCGTCGATGTGGGACTTACCTACCGCTTAGGTAATTGTGGTTCAACAAAAACTGTCTGCAAAAGAAAACTTGGCTCAACAAAAAGTTTAGCTCCAATTCTTTTTGTCGTCTGCCTGGTTACATTTAGCCTTCACAAATCATCTCCCATTATTTCCCCTTGATTTGATGAACTAACTGAAGCTCCATGATTAAATTAAACTTCCAAGTCCCAAACCAAGTTTCATGAAGAACCAGTTTCTAGCAAACTCTCATTTTGTTTTTCTTCTGTTGGAGATAATTATATGAATGATAAGCAGCAGCCGATTGCGAAACGCGACCTCGGGTGGTTAAGATGGGAACACTATCGGTGTTGGACCAGTTAGCCAGCCGGCATGCATCGCCTGTTGGAAATTTCAAAACTCATTCTGTTACTATTTTTGTTTTTGTTTTTTGTTTTTTTTCGTGGGTTTGGTTTTGCATCGCTATCGTGTTCAATGAAAACGTTGAAAAGTCTGTTTATATATGCTGTCTGTGATCGTGTAGAAATTTCACATAAAAAAAACATGGTTACAAAACGTGTCTGTCTGGTCAACTGTAATATGTAAACTTGGTAATCTTTGTTCTTGTGACTTGTTTCTCCTCCGCCTTGCAGTTGCAGGACGACCTCTCTGCAGTCCCCTTTACTCGGTCCCTCGACTCCCTCCTCGATCATCGACCGTGAGTTTTCATTACATTCGTCGGCCTTTGAATTCATTTTTACTTGTATATGCATCATCATGTAAATTTATATGATCGTTTTAATTTTACAACTGCTCATCTTCGATTTAAATAACCCTAGTTGATTAACAAGGATAAGGCTGTGTAGGATAGACGCTCCTCCCCGTTGTTGGCTTGGGGTTGCTCTTTTTTAGTTGATAAACAAATTTGAAATCAGATGAAAAGGCTGCCATATCATCTGAGCTTGGAATACAGAACACGTTTTGTGGAGTGCGGCAGTACTCAAATCAATTGATTACATATTTACTTATGAAGTTCTGAAAATTTTATTAAATGAATGTTATGGTCTGTTCGATAACCATTTTATTTTTTCGTCTTTAGTTTTCATTTTTGTGTTGAAGAGATGAGGAAAGTGAAAGCAACTTAGAACAAAAAACGAAACGGTTATCAAATACTGATCGTTAAGGGAAATAGTTTCATTTCAAGTTTCAGTTATTGAGGACAGTTTCATAGATATTGACCACTATGTGTGGCGGGATTCGCACAAGCGTGAAAGGGTACACTAAGGTGAAACGCGGGGATTTGGCTATGGACACAACGCATGAGAATACTGAGAGGGATAATGCTAGCGAGACAACATTTACTAATAGCCAGTCGAGTAATGCGCCCCAGTTAGCTGCGGCTGCTGATTGCATAGACAAGAAACCAGCTAATGAAGATTCACCTTCGAACCCGCCTCGCGATGGTAGGTTTGCGACTTGTGATTCATTCACTCTTTAGCTGATTGCATAGATAAGAATCGTGTGCTGTATATGGCATGTTAACATTTACATGTCCAGGATTGAATTCGAATGTGAGGGTTTCGTCTGTCTCGGTGCCTTCAACTCGACAGATAGAGGGTGAGATCTTGCAGCCCTTCAACTTGAAGAGCTTCCGCATTGATGAACTGAAAACAGCCACAAGGAACTTTCCGTATTAATGCAACAGTTAATGGAGTTCGTATGCGACGTGTCTTTAAGGGGTGGATTGATGAGAATTCACTCACAGCTACCGTACCTGGTACCGGCATGGCCATTGCTGTTAGCTATGTGTTGTTTAAACATGAAATGCCACTTCATTTTCTTTTTGAAGGTGATTGCACCGCGAAATGTGATGTGTATAGTTTCGGAGTTGTTCTGCTTGAAATGCTGACTGGCAGACGAGCTGTGGACAAGAACCGGCCATCTGAGGAACAAAATTTAGTCGAATGGGCGAGGCGTTACCTGGCCAGCAAACGTAAAGTTGTCCGAATTTTCGATGGTCGTCTTGAAGGCCAGTACTCTGCTGGGGTAGCTCTTGGAGCAGCTAACCTTGCAAGCCAATGCTTATCAATAGAACCCAGGTGTAGGCCAAATATGGATGAAGTGGTAAAAGCATTGGAGAAACTTCAGGGTTAATCCTGTGACTTAACAAAAAACATGGGGTTAAATTCTAAACCTTGCAATTTATTTATGGGAGTTTTAACGAAAATTCCGATGTACTATTCACTTAAACGAAAAACCATATTTTTATACTAAAAAGTCAATCCTGGTATTATTCACTTTACCCTTTATTTTGTCCTTCTCGTTAAAACTCAAAGTTTCAAGCTATTTTCATTAATTTTCCTTTTATTACTAATTAGTTGTATCGTTTGTAAAAAAAAAAATAATAATAATAATATTAAGATGTAGAAATTCAGGACGAGTGCTAGCATGAAATGAAACTAAGGGCCCAAAAAACGGTTCACAGAAACCCGGCCCAACGGCCCACCAAGAGTACGTCATCAGATGGAGTGTCTGAACCGAAGACTCGGGGCTCATAAAAATCAGGGTTTCGAAAGTCTTTCCCTTCAGAAAATTCAGATCCAAAGAAGTACACCTTCTTCGAACTTCTCTCGTCGTCCGTACGATTCACTGTGTTCAGAAACTCACAGGTAAATCTCTTCTCTCGAATCTTCACGGTCTTCATCGGATCAGAGAAATTGGCAAAACCCTGATTCCAATCGTTGCTTCTTCTTCTTGCTATGTGATCGTGAAACCAAACGATTTGGGTACTTTTGCAGTATTGGATATGAGGAGGTACAGCCCACAGTACTATAGTCCTCCGAGGAGGAGCTACGGCGGCGGCGGAGGAGGAGGTGGGCGAGGAAGAAGCCCCCCAAGAAGGCGCAAGGAACAGAATAATGGAAGTCTTTTGGTCCGGAACATTCCTCTGGATTGCAGGTCCTGTGAAAGAAAAGTTTGGACTTTTGGTTTGATTTGTTTGCGGGTTTTCACTGTTTTCTGAAATTTGGGGTTTTTGTCTAATTTTGCAGAGCTGAAGAGCTGAGGGCTTCCTTTGAAAGATACGGGGAAGTTCGGGATGTCTACATTCCCAAGGACTACTATACTGGGTGAGCTTTAATTTTGTCAATGCGTGTTCGATGCATCGATAATGGTTTTGTAGGTTGTAATCTTGAAAATAAACCTGAGCTTGCTATATTTGACAAGTGAATGAGCACTATCCAGATTATATAAAAGCTTCAAATGGGTGAATTCGTTGGTTTGCGGTCGACATCTATTTACATATCGTGCTTATAGTTTATGCCAGTGAAACTCGGTTGATAAGAATGCTATTTGATTAGTTCTTTCAGATTTCGTACTTCCTACGATGTTGGCATCCTTGGTTAGAATGTCTGAGTAGGGAATATATTACATGTGTGTGGAATTTCGTAAACTATTTTTTTGAAATATTTACTTTCTTTTTTCATAGTGAAATGTTGAACTGGTTTGTCAGGGGTTGTGTGTTTGAAGTTAAAACAAGCCCAAGCCTCACATTTGATGAAGGCCTACTGTTTATCATTGCCTAACATAGTGGTATTCCAAGCGTGTTAGGAGTAATGTTCAAATGAAGAATGTTCTTTTTTATGAAGCGAAATTATATAATTACAACGATCAAATAGAAGTTTGGTGAGGACTACGTTGATTTCAAGTGCTTATAATCACAAGAATGTGAAGAATTTGTGGGCAACGTTGATTTCAAGTGCTTCTTAAAGAATGAGAAGAATTTCCAAGTTACTTGCATATTTTGAAGTTGCCTTTCATACTTGACTATAAAGAAAAGGTCAGCCACTAAGCTTCGAGTTTACCTGCTTTACTTAAATTCAGCATCCACTTAAGTGGAAGTGCTCAAGAGCTGACGTAAGTATGTGAAGAAGGTATACAGAGTAATGGCACTGTGGTGGTAACTTACTATGCTAATTTTGAAAAGTCATTGCCCTCGTACATTCTGTCTTTGCTCACTCTTAATCTCTGCTTCTTTGTACTGTACTAAGCTTTTTTGAACTTCTATGTAGGGAACCTCGGGGATTTGCATTTATTCAGTTTGTGGATTCTTATGAGGCCGCAGAGGCTCAGTATCATATGAATGGGAAGATTTTTGCTGGGAGGGAGATATCTGTGGTGGTTGCTGCAGAGACAAGGAAAAGGCCAGAGGAGATGCGCCAGAGGACTAGGGTTAGGTAGTTTCTACTATTCTGACTCACTCTCACTCTCTCGGTATCTTTCTTACTAACTTGACTCCGTATGTTTGGAATACCAATTGCCTGTTTTACATTTTGCAGAGAGCCATCAGGCCATGGGGGAAGACGATCATCTTATTATGGTATGTTTCTTATGACAGTACAAGTTATACTCATTATGGCATGCTGTTTCTGACCACAATGAGGGATGGTCCTCAACACTATTGATCATGTTGGCTTCACTAAGTAATCGGAAATCTGCAGCCATATGATTGCCTTCCTATTCATTGCTGAAGTGAATAATCAAATTAGTTAAGAAATGGTTTGTTGTATTTGTGATGCCATTTCTGCTAAACACTAATCGCCGTATCTGATATGTCACAGGGCGCTCGCGTTCTCGTTCTCGCTCTCCACGTTATCCATCAGGTTCTAGAAGTCGATACCGCTCAAGGTAAGCTTTGAAGGTGACAGATTTCCCTGATTTCACTATATATCATTTTTGGAAAGCCCACTGATGCAGGTGGATACATGGCAAATAACTTTCCCAGGTCCTATTCTCCTGCTCCAAGACGGCGAGGTGACTCTATTTCACCAAGCAGAAGGCGCCGAGACAACCCAAGATCACCCCGAGATCTTCCACCATTGCGAGACGGTGATCATGATCGCAGACCATATTCTCCAGGTTATGACAATGGGGCTGGACCAATTGAAAACGCCGATGGGTATGACAAGTGAGTCTCCAATTGCTTCACTTTTCTAGCTTATACTGCAGGGTTCACATTATACATTATCTTTCGGACTATGCTGTCATTATAAAGTGGTTGATTTTTATTTAGTATGTATGTGAACGCAATGCTGATCTTTTACGTTGATCATGTGTTCTTGTTTCGCTGTTGTAGGAAACCTATGCGCGAAGATAAGGACGGAAGAGATCACTGGAGGTCTCCTGATAGAGCATCAAGATCACCATCTGGATCAAGGTCCAGATCTGCTGAGTTATCACCTCCGCGCAGCAGATAAGGAAAAGGCTGCCGTATGAATGCACAAACATTCGTTCGATGACGTCCGGCAGATTTTTGAGTATTTCGGGTTTGTAATATCTGTTTATTGTGCCTGAGTTTTGGGCTTGTGTGCAAACATTTGGAACAATTAAAACCTTGGTTTGGTTTCTTTGGACCGCTAAAGTTCTCTGGTTTTATTTGATGTGTCCTAAATTGAAACAAATAATAATAATTCGTACTTTGGTCAAATCCGCTGCTCAATTCATATCTAAGTATGAAATTTCAAGGATGATAGATTAAAAATGTCAATGTGGGTTTTATAGAGAAGGGAATTTGTTCCAACACCGGTTGTATAGAATCATTTGCTAATCAAATGACGTGGTGGTTGATGATTGGATTATTACTTAAGTGTTAAATAACATGTTTATTTCTTACTGATGACATATCATCTGGTTTGCAAATTTGATTTATAAATTTAGTCTCCAAACGTGATCGTCAAAGGGGCAGATATCTGATTATGTATAAATAGTTTGGACTTTGGAGCAATGTTATTAGCAGCAATTTCAGTTGGTTACTAACTAGTTATGTCCATAAGCAAATGCATCATGAACTAAACCCTAAACCTACTTATAAACGAGAGAAGCAAGCAGATACTGACATTACGATCTAGTAATATACCTTTCTTTATTTAATTGTGCACCTGCTTTGGCAAATTCACTTGAGATTTGAAAATAGTTTTGAGTTAATAGGAAGACCTGGCCTTGGAACAACTCCACCCCACTAAGGCAATTACTGCTCGGGCTATTGACCTAATGCAATTACTGCCTTGTTGAACGATAACTGTTCGAGTGCATCTTCGCCCCTAAAAATGAATGGCCCGAGCTATTCACATTAAAAAATAATTATTTTTAATTATTAATTTTAGAAAAATTTCATATTATGTGTATTTTCAAATATGACTTTTAACAACCCTATCAAGCCACGTGTTATTATCCCCAGTTACAATCTCATCTCGGTCACACCACAGTTCATACTCTTAATTTTAATTTTTTTGTAATTTTTGTGTTTATTTATAATTTTCAAACATTGTTAATGACACAATTAATATGGACCGTTGGATGGCTTTTCCTATTGCAGTCCAAGTGTCTAGGTTGTGCCACGTGGAGAATAAATCTTTTACAAATTCTTTTCTATTGTTTGAATAAATAAAAACCAGAATAAAAATGGACCATTGGATTTGGAAAATCCTAGGGCCCAGATTAAAAGACTACTGCAGCAGGGCCCGCCGCTGGATTCTTGTAGGACCACTCGTGTCCACACACATGTGAAACGCATATACTTGGTGCAAAAGAAAATTATAACGTAGGTGATGTCAGATAGCCTCAAGCAAGGCCTCAAGTCATTTTCGCCCGATTGCTCAGAGCCTCAGCCAATGGGTCTTGGAGGGAGTTGGGCCCACCCAATGGCATGTGCTGGAGCAAATTTTATTGGGGTAAGAGGATTTAATAACCGAATTACAAGGGGAGTTCTATGGGGTGGAGTTGCTCTTAAGTTGACCACCAAGTGTCCTTTTGTTTGTATTATATATAGCTTGGAATCCTTCGTTACAAACCATGTCAAAGCTCTCACCTTTAGTACAACAATATCATACCAATAGGTGGGGCAATTGGCATGTGCTGGAGCAAGTTTTTTTGGGGTAGGGAGATCCAATCACCCAATTGCAAGGGGAATTCCATGAGGTGGAGTTGCTCTTAGGTTGACTGTCATGGAAGAATCAAGTGCCCTTTTGTTTGTATTATATATAACTTGGAATCCTTGGTTGCAAACCATGTCAAAGCTCTCAGCTTTAGTACAAGAATTCCATTGAATCTGATATTCGCATATCTCAGGAGAGAGAGAGAGAGAGAGAGAGAGAGAGAGAGATGGCAGTTGGGTTATTGGAGGTGAATCTTGTGAGTGCAAAGGGCCTTGGAGAAACCCATTTATTCAGTATAATCTTCTCTCTTCTTTCTTTTTTTGTATTTTTGCAACATTTTGTTTAATTTATAGCTGGCTCAATGATTTATTCAGTTGTTTGAGCTTGTAGTTAGTTGAAAGCATTCACGAACCTTGATGGGGTTCTTCAAATTTTTGATTTCTGTGTTTATTCATCTCCATGTCACTCTTGAAAAGTTCTAAACTTCAAACAATTTGGCCACAATATACTGCATATATTCTCTCCAATTCTGGTTAAAATCAACTTTTACAATGTTTCAAGTAATCCCAAATTTTCCGGGATTATTTGTTGGATTGCTTCAAAAATTTTAGAAACTATTAAAATGTACGCATTTTTATTACCAGCAGAAGTGGTTGTTTTTCGTTGTTGCTAAGTGATCTTCGCCTACTCGTACTCATCACCCAGCCCACCCGCACCGCTAGGCTAACCCAGTGGCTTACCGAAGCGGTTTTTTGGCTCCACTGGAGATTGTGCATCAACTTCTGCATGAAAAGTTACTTGTTCGTTGATGTTGTTGTTGTTGTGAGCGTGGAATGATTGTATTTTTTAAGACAAAGTATGATTTAGCAGGTCGTATGGATCCGTATGTTGTGATTGAATACAAAGGCCAAGAGAGAAAGAGCAGCGTCGCCAGAGGTAACTTCTAAAGTTTCTAATTCACCTCCACTTGCACCAAACACTTGAATATAACCATATTCGTATTTCTAGTTTCTCGAGTTTTTGCACGAGCAAGGCAAGTCATTGCAAGAACAAATTCAAATATAATGTGGGGGTCACTCCGTAATGTATTTTAACGATCTAACTGTCTAATTTTTAGGTATTCCCTCAAAGATCATGTTTACCAGAAATCACTTAAATTCGAACCATATGACCGTAGATTAAAGAGTTTAGGGTTTCTTTTTAGAATTGTATTCATCTATTTTCTTTACTGCAAATGAGTGTCTTAATAATTTTGAATTTGTCTAATTTTTTTCAAAGATGATCTATGAATAATGTTGTAAAAGATAGAAGGTTGAGATAGTTAACACATTATGGAGTGGGCCCATAAAAACTTGTGTAAAAAATTACGTAAAAAAAGTGGTGTCACAGATCCGTCACTATATATATATATATATATATATATATTCTATGATTTGTTGCTAAATGCATCGAATTAGTAGACTTTTTTCTAGCACAACTATAGGAGACTTTGAGAAATAAATTGGTATTAGATGGCATATCTACCCTATACTGCAGGTATTTCTAGACCGGTGGGCGTACTAATATATTGATCAACGCTTTCTCCTTCGCTTTAAAATTGTAATTAATTAAAACGACGTGAACAAGCTGCCTTCCAGAAGCTGAAGTACTCAACAAACTCATGGTCTGCAAGTAAACACTTAATTAATCAATTACATCAAATGATCACGGCACCGGCACGAAAGCCCTGCTTGTAATATTAAAACAGTCGCACTGTAATTCTTAATCATTGTGGCAACTTCAACTTTCGCGTTGTTCTGTGTTGGGTTGTGTTGTGTTGTGTTGTGTTGCGTAACTAAAAAAAAATAGATGTACTGATTTGAAACGATAATGCAGAACAAGGAAGCAGTCCGGAGTGGAACGAGAAATTTACGTTCAGGGCAGAATATCCAGGTTCAGGGGGAGAGTATAAGATCACTCTCAAGATCATGGACCAAGACACCTTCACTTCTGATGATTTATCGGCCAAGCGACGTAAGTCACATCATTGTTATTTCAGATACAATTTTGATGTAGAGCTCAGCCTAAACACGATAAACTTTTTAGTCATGTGATGCTACTAATCCACTTTTTAATGGACGGATGAAATGCGACACAAAGACCTATCTATCACCGAAAATAGATACGTCCTTATTTAGTCACGACTGTTGTATGGAAGATCATATTGGTCTTAATTTGCAGAATATACGTGAAAGACTTATTGGCACTGGGAGTGCAGAATGGAACTGCCGAACAACATCCTCTTTACTATAGCGTTGTTCGCGCTAATAATACTTATCATGGGGAGATCAAAGTCGGCCTAACTTTCACTCCGCAAGTAACTTTTTTCTCGCTTCATTTTTTTC
This sequence comes from Malus sylvestris, assembly GCF_916048215.2. NCBI lineage: Eukaryota > Viridiplantae > Streptophyta > Magnoliopsida > Rosales > Rosaceae > Malus > Malus sylvestris. The sequence goes on from NC_062260.1 coordinate 21,918,252, forward strand.
CTTAAAGTTCAGCGCGCATTTTCAACAACGACCATTTCTCGTTTGATTGATGTGGGTGTGGTTTTTTTTGGTCTCCATTTTATAGGTAGAACAGGATGACGGGGAACAATCGTTTGGAGGATGGAAGAACAGTGGTGCGTATCCATAGAGAAACAATACGTCTGCAGATGGGGTTGCATTGCAGAGTAGGGTTTGAGTTCGAGTCCGGGCCCACACTCGATCTGTGGGACCCATGCTGATCGTAGATAAGCTCCTTAAGTAAGAGAGGATTTTGGGGCTGGTGTGTTTGCTAGGCCTAGGCTTATTTCCACTTTAGCCTCCTTGTAATCTCTCAAATCCTTGGTTCTTGGGTTTGAAAGCAAATTCCGTAATGATTTTATCTTCTCGCACATCTATGCTTACGACTCTGTAAGATTATGTATACGAATTTCTTTTCCCTATTATTGCTTGTATAAGAAAAAATATTTCACCCTTTTATCCAGAGTAAGAAATTACTTATTTGGTTTATTTTGTGATTAGTCCCAACTCCCAACTGTCCCAGTCTCTCACAGATTTTCAAAGCTCCCTAATAACTCATGGGAGATATTAACACCGGAAAAAAACAATTAATTATTCAAATCTATATTATCTGCCGTCTTAGCTCAGCTGGTAGAGCGTATGGCTTTTAACCATGTGGTCGTGGGTTCGATTCCCACAGACGGCGTTTTTAAATATATAATTATATTCTCTGTATTATTAATTTTTTTATTTTTTATTATTTACTTTTTCAAATTTGGCGTCTTATTTTTTGTGTTCATGGACTTCACGTCCCCACCGCCCTCCTCCTGCAGTTGAAATTAAATAGAAATTCAACTTTTAGAAAAAAGAGATCATGGGATTGCCATGCACTTCCCCTAACACCAACAATAATGATAACAATTCCAACCGTATACAATCACATATTTACGTCCTTCAAAGATTCTTCTAGCGCACCAACTATCTTTTCGTTTAGTGATATTTATCTTCATTTGAATTTTGAACAGAATAAGTCTCTTTTTTAACTCACGTAAATTAATGACGATGACAGTATATATTTGTGATGAGTTTGATACCTAGTTATCCGAGATATTTTTCCACCGCACATTCTCCATTCTCTCATGCATTTCAATCTCCCAATTTTTCACTCTTCTCCTTCCTTCCCTCCCAATCTTCTCAAATCTCAACCTCCTCCTCTTGTCTTCTACCTACCCTTAATGGCACCCACGAAGTCGCCTCACTCTCCCTTTGTTTTAGGCACCTCTCCCTGCCTCAACAACTTCCATTATTCCTGCAGCCCTCAGATTCCCAAACTGTTAGCTGGTGGTGATCTTTGCCTCTGCAAATAATGAAATTCGAAGACTTTCTAATGCAGCGAAGCGAGGAGAAGCAGAAAAAACTCGACCTTGAGGAAGAGGTGATGATTGTTTTAAGTTTTTCGCTTGTTTCCGGCATAGAATTCTGTGTAACATGTTAGGAATTTGTCACATAAGCTTGACACAGAGTCAAATTCTTCTGTATTTATACAGGTTAAGAAATTGCAGGCAGAGTTGGATGGAGAACAAACACTTGGCAGGTTTCTGCAATGTGCACTCCATGGACCTGTTCAGTCACATCCGTGTCTTTTATCGTTGTTTCCACCTCAGGTATCGTTGTGTTAATATAACGAGACTCTGTTGACAGACTATGAATCTAGACCGGTTTGGTCACATTGATTCTTGCATGAACATGCGGTCTAGATTCACAGTATGACAATATAAGCACTTTGAACGTTACTATGGATATAAATAAGGGACACACCCTCGATGTTGAAATAATTTCGGTAAGTATTGTTTTTTACAATTATATCGACACATTTTTGTATGGCAGTTTCAGGAGCTGTTTTTGGAGCTGGCAATGGTGGAGGAAGAGATAGGTCAACTCGAAAGAAAAGTCGAAGAGCTGAAACTGAGGTTGTACCAAGAGAGGGAACAAACAAGAGAATGGGAAGTGCAGCGGAAGCAATTAGGGCAACAGAATCACTTGTTATGCAGGGTGGGAAACCAGCCAGTGGTGAATGAAGAAAGATGCAGATCACAGAACTACGAAGCTTTGAGAAATTTGAGAAAAGAAAGAAGGTTGAAGGATAGAAGAGCTTCTGTAGGTTCTGCAGCAGATATCCCAAGATGGAATTTCACATATGCTGATGGTAAACTGCTTGTTATTACTAAAGGTCTCAATGCTATTAGTAATTGAACCACCTAACGTACGATGTATTTTATTTCGTAAGATTTCCGATGTGAGATTGTATACTCTTCAATGAATCTGACTGGAATTGGATTGTTCCAATAGTCTTATTTCAGTAGATGCCAATCCCGTCAAGATTATGTATGCAGGACGTCTGTTCTTTATCGAAGGACGGAAATATCATGGAAATCTCACTTATGATCATATTTACTCAACTCTGGTTTAATCTCATTTATTGATAGGGTTGATTATTAATTGTCAAGATTATGCATGCAGGACGTCTGTTCTTTACCGAAGTGATTACCGATCTGAGACTAGAATCCTAAAGTTTTAGATTTAAATGTTGATTAAATCGTCGCGATTTTACACCCTAAAAGGCTAAAACAATCAACCCATGTCAATAAACGGGATCGAAATTTAAGATTACTACGTAGAAATGACTGTTTCTCGACGTGTCCGTTCGTTACAAATAAATAATTCTTCTTTATGTGTGTTTGAACAGGTGAAACTGCTGAATTATCAAGGAGACAAAGGGGAAGAAGCAGAAACCAGGGCCATGGAGAAAATGATCTGAAACCAAATGAACTCTCGGAAGAACTTCTCAAGTGCCTTATATCCATATTTCTTGAACTGAAACAAACATCACTCGACAAGGAGGGATCATCTGTTGTCCCAAAGCTTGCACTTTCCTGCATGAACTCGAAGGGGCTCATTCCGAAGACCTCATTCAACTGCAAATCATCCACAATTTTCTTCAACTACAACACCTCGTCCAATGCCGACCCTTACTGCATACTGCCCGACTTAGACGGTGCTGTCAGGGATGTTGGCCCGTACAAAAACTTCATCCAGATCACGAGGAGCTCGTTCGATGTCAGCCGATTGTCTGAGTGTTTGAATGCAATCGAAAAGTTGAGGTAACTACTTGCTTGGCTTACAAGTATTGTCAAAACTGGAAAGTATTGTTTCGACGACATTTTTTTCTTGTGAATTCAGGAATTTGATGCATCAGCTGTGTGACGTGGACTTGACTTCCTTGACCTACAAGCAAAAGTTGGCGTTCTGGATCAACATCTACAACGCCTGCATCATGCATGTACTGTAAGAGATCTTAAGCAATGTTTAGTAAGAAACCGAAAAATCCGAGAATGATATGTAATCGGAGCTTCTATTTCTTATCAAATTTCAGGCATTTCTGGAACATGGGCTGCCGTCTACACCGGAGAAACTGCTGGCACTTATGAACAAGGTACACCAATTCTGTCATTCGTAGAAAAAATCGTAAAACATTCAGTTGGGAGTGCAGACGGCTAAAAAATGAGGTTAGATTTATAGCTTTCATATAATACTGAGACTAAATGATCCCGTTTTCGCCTAGGCTGCTCTAAATGTCGGAGGCATAGTGCTGAATGCTCTGGCTATCGAGCATTTCATTCTCCGCCATCCATCTGAATCGAAACATGTACGTGAAACAGACATCAAAACTTGAGCTCCAACTGCACCCTCTCTTTTTTTCTTTCTTCATATGTATGTTTTTTTCCTGATTAATTTACATCACTCGGTAGGGGCCTGCCTATGAGAAGGAAATGCTACTAAGACATGCGTACGGTCTCGGATACCCTGAACCTAACGTCACATTTGCTCTTTGCCGCGGCAGTTGGTCCTCACCGGCAGTATGTAGTGCCTAGCTCTCCCCTGCGTTATTTCACAACATTTTTCTCCGTAGATTTGATGAAATTAAGCTCTGATGTGCATGCAGTTAAGGGTTTACACCTCCGACGACATAGTCAATGAGTTGGAGAGAGCAAAACTGGAGTACTTGGAAGCTTCGGTGGGAGTCACAAGCAAGAAGAAGATTGTGGTGCCCAAGCTCCTTCAATGGAACATGCTCGATTTTGCAGACGGTATGGAATCATTGCTGGAATGGATTTACAGCCAACTGCCGCGGTCTGGTTCGCTGAAACAATTGATAATGGAATGCTTGAATGGAGAGACGAAGTCTCCGATAATCAGAACGGTGGAAGTCCAGCCTTATGAATCCGAGTTCCGGTACCTGCTGCCGTTGTGAGCCAAAATAACAAGAGTTGCAGAAGGGCATAGCCTGTAGCTTTAACGTCATCGGTTAATCCAAATGTAACTAGCTCCGGCGAAAGATTAATCACTGTGCAGAGAAATTAAATGTGATTAGCTAATAACTTATTGTACACTCTCTTCAATCATTCCACTGGAAATGTGTACTTCATATGGATTTAAATTACATAAAATTTCATGTCCCATAAATTACAAAAAGTAGAGACTGAAAATCAAGAACAAACACTTTCCGAGCGAAAGAAAATGAACTCGAGACAATTCTGTGAATGAGTATAATACCGAGCTTTTGCCCGCTGTACAGAAATACATTAAACATACGGACAGCCAGAAGAGTTGGCAGTACACCGCGGGTTTTCTATGTTCTCTCCAAAACTCAATTACTGGTTTCCAATGTCCTTACGAACTCACGTGGGCATGGGAGGGCTCAACTAAGAAATTTACGATCCTGTTCAGAAGATTCAACCCAAACACAGTTTCTTCACAGTTTACTTTAACTGACATTTCCAATGGTTCGGAACATCTACCTTCGACAGTAATGGTTATCAAGCAGGGGGCAGAGGTGCTTAAAATCTTGCTGCTGAACCGTAAGCACAGGCCTGTTGCATCATCAAGCTTTGCTGCAACTGGCAAATCAACGGATACAAGATGAAGATTTGCATTGCTGAGCATCTTCAATGCAAGACTTCGGCAGATTACGAGAAATTTGTCTTCCACCAATGAATTATCACCCTTGTCCTTGTCCAACTCCTTGATATGGTCAGTGAAGGTGCACCTGTTGAAGAAAACACAATATTATAGAATAACAAAGACCGAATGAGAAGGGGTTTTTCGGAAACTATTATCAACAAGTGAAATTTGCCTATACGACAATAGAAAAAAAAAAAGAGTCAGTTTACCTTCTTACGCATTCAAACATTCCACGCAGTTGAGACTCCTTATTTGTAAAGGCTTCAACATCCATAGGAAGAGCTTTTACAAAGTATCCAATGTCAGGCCGCAACTTAATAGGATGCCTCTTGCCGTTACAATATAAGGCCAGTTTTAGAGGCAAGAGGTGGTGATGGAAGCGGACCTGGATGCTTCTTGTTATAGTCTGACCAGGTTCCAGAGAAGTGATCTCTTCTACAGCAACTAGATTTGGCTCATTACTTTGAGGTATCGTGGAGCTGTGGTATCAAGATAATCGTAACAAAAGATTAGGCCCTTACAAAAGAAATAAACATTCTTAATACATGATACAAGAATAAAACAAATGCATTTTATTAAATCATCCTGCTCGATTATGAACAGTGGAACCCCCAGGCATAGCACGGACCAGTCTGGAAACTGTAAAAATCCACTAAAGCCTAACCAAACTACTCCATTAGATCTCACTTAGGATCATTAAGAATAGTAAGATATAATGATAGTAGATCTTAAAGAAATCTCCAGAAATGCTTTTGCGTGCAGATTTATTTGACAAATCCACCATAAAAACAACTTATTTGGCCTATTAACCTCAACCTAAAGTATAACACATGGGTTTTAACAAAGTAATCATCATCCTGTTCTATAACCAAAAATGGTCGAGAGTTCCTAACCAAAAGATAGCCAATTTATGTATCTCAGGCATGACATATCAAGTATTTATTGCAGAAGTATTTTGTATTGTGAGTTAAATTACCAGACATGTACAGTTAAATTACCTTTCATCTGAAAACGACGATTGCTCTACAGAGTCCTTGCCTTTTCCGGATTCCTCATCCACAAAAGTTATATCAGACATGGTCTCATTTGAGCAGTTCTTGAAGGAAACTTCTATACATATAAACAGAGGAGAGATACTTGAAATCTCAGATGAAAATGAATAGTCAACCTTTAAGCCATTTCCATTCACAGGGTCCAAGAGTGGATAGCTTTTAGGTCTAACTTGACCTCCAATATCCCCAATGGAGATTCTTGCTGAAGATGTACGGACTTGACTGTGTTGAGTGTGTTCTGAAGTATTTGGTTTTGAAAAACCAGGTTGGTCATCTAACCATGATTCTAAAGCTCTATTTGACAACAATTCGCCAAAATCAGAAGCAGACTGAGAAGCTCCATTTTTCCTTTCATCTGAAAACTGAATCAACTGATGAGAATTGTCATCGTCTTCACTTGCAGAACCAGCGTCTTCACCGTCATCAGTGCCAGTTGAATCAACACTAGAACGTTGCGAACTGTAACTAGAAGCAATTTCCTCATCCAAAGATTCAGACGCTGAGTCCTCATCGTCTGTAACATATGATTCACCATTTTCATTCATTTCGGGGCCATCACAGCGCAAACTACAGGGCTTTGGGAGAGGCTCATACCCTGGAGCAGCATGAAGTACTATCTGCGATAAAGAGCCAGGAAGGTAAAACCGGTGATCAATGGGCTCATGGCACACTGGTTTATTTTGTTTCCCAAACAAGTTTTCTGCCAGGAGAAGTGAACTATCTTTTTGTTGACCCGGACGGTTGGTTCCCTCCTCCAGACATTGAGAATCTAAATAAGTTGACAGGAGTTTCTTTAAGAAATGAGCTCGGTCACGAACGTCATAATTTAAGTCGCATTTGGCCAGCTCCAACACGTAGATTAAAACCATTTTGATTGTCAACACGTCATCCCCTTTTGCCCCCAATAAAACCTACAGAACAGATAACCTCAACATTTAGAAAGAAACGTAGTCACTTTTACCCCATGTACTTAGAGAAGACCTCCATGCAGTAGTACCTTAACAGCGGTATTACAAATCTGAAGCTTTGTTTCCACTTCTTCAGAAGCAAAGCACCCTGCAAGATACTTGAGCACTGTAGCTAACATCCTTGGGATGAGATCACCTAAAGAGTTATACTCCCCCAGCATCCAAACAACCATAGCACGTGCAGCAGGCACCTTTATTGAAGTTAAACTTCGAACCAATTGAATAATAACCTTGAAAAGGTGTAAATGTCAGTTAATAAATGCCCCAAAAAACAGAGAGAAGAAAGACAAGGTAACAAGGCATCACAAACAACACTAGTAAATCACCTCTACACCCCTGATTAGACATCTAATGACAGCAACTCAGCAGAAAATTGAAAATACCTTTTCATGACTGGGTGGATCTAGCTGAATGATTGACTTAATAGACATTATTGCTTGAATCAATATATCTGCTTCGGCATCCACAGACCCAAACTCACCAGTCATAAGTTCTGCAAAATTAGATATTAGTTCAGAACTCAAGAAGCAAAACTTTCTGAAGATCAATACAACAGGTAGATAGTCACAGACGCTGTCTGGTCAAAGCCAATAGAAATTCCAAGCATGCATTTGCCATTTCTGGAAGTCGTTGCGCACATATGCCAATTCCAGCAACAGTATCGGCAGCAAATCTCCTGTCGGGATCTCTAATATAATCCTAGCAACAAACACAAACAATAAGCAAAGCATACCCGGCTTTCATTTTACAAATTGTAACACATACAAGTTTGAAATTCTCAAATAAAGTTGATGGTGCATAGCTAACAAATAAATCAAGCAAACTTGCACTTAATATTATGAACAATCTAGCAGACATGAGTATCTGTGGTAAGAGGAAAAGAAAAATCTAATTTCAAAGGGGAAAAAACTACCTGAAATTCTTTGAGTATAAACGAAATTGATGAATCTGTAGCGATGTAAGCCAGTATATCCAGTTTCAAAGCTTTAATTTGATACGATTCCGAAGAGCATATAAAGAAGTCTTCAAAGTATGGAGAGAAGAGTGAAGGAATTGCTTTGGCAAATACTTGAATGTTACATAAAACCTGCACTGGTCAATCAATAAAACGATCCTTACCATCTTACCAACTGTAAATTAAGAAAAGAAAATTCAAAGAGGACAAAAGAAATGTTTATGAAATATCAACAATATATGAATTCACAGTCACGTGCATGCATCAATAAACTTAAAAAAAAATAAAGTACTTCAATGCTCATACAAACTAATTAACTGCAAGGAAATGTTAACTACCACATATTTTGAGGCATTGGATGATCTTAGAACGAACAAGAGCGGCTTAATGATTCTTTTTAAATCCTCCGTTGATGCCATAATCCAATGTACACCAGCAGCTGCTAGTACAACTGCACTATTATTACTCCACAACAATGGCGATGTACATTGCAGCAGGATCTTCACATCATCGTTATTCTTTCCAGATGTAAAACGAGCATCATTAAATTCAGAGGAATCTTTATTCATGAAACTTAATCGTGATAAGTATTCAGCTGGTCCTTCAATATAACAACGGGATACAGCATTTGTTAATTCAGACTCATAAAGACCATTAATGTCACCATCGTCATCCAACGCAGAGTTGGTGTCCGCACAATCCTTTTCAGATCGAGAATTCGCTGTTCCATGCAAAGAGAACATAATGGATTCCTTTATAAGCCCATGCCTTGCGACTACATAGCGCAAAAGGATCCCAATTAAAACTATTTTACCCCATTCTTCCACATCAGGAAGAACCTCACATAACCTTTTATAGTTCCTTCCAATCAGTGACAAATTATTTGGACAAACAGAAGAGAAAGCAGCAGCAGCAGCTCCAACGACACAAGGGGAAGAGTCATTCAACAATGTTCCAATAATCTGCACAGAGAAGACCATTATACGAACATTAGTGACACTGGACCTAGAGTTTCGGATGTTATAATGATATAAGATAAACACATATACAAATATGGCAATGCAGCTAGTACAATACAATGTACAGACTAGAAAGGTTGTGATGATCGGGACACAAGCATCGCAAACTTCAATACATGAAATGAATTTTCACAGGACATGTGATTTCACAATCATTTCCGATGAAATATCAACGGGACCAACGGATGGACTTTTTATAGCTTATATAAGAGAACAGACAGCAGATCATAAGATCAAATCAATTGATCATCAACATCTTAATGATGAGAACTACAAATAAGCACCGAAATCAAACCTCTTCAATCCCCACAGTATTCTCCTCAAGGCGCAAATCGTGCAGCTTAGGAAGTGCATTGGCCGCGCATTTCCTAACATACACAGACGGATCTCTAGCACATTTTCTGGCTGCAACAAGAACCAAAGGTGCAATAACATGCAGGCGTATCCCCGCCATGGTTCTCAGCGCCCACGCCCTCACTAACGGATTTGGATCCCCTAAATCCTTCTGGAAATAATTAATTGACAGCAACGCTTCATTCGGACGCCTAAATTAAAGTAAGCATGAAAAATATTTAAAACAAAAGCAAAAAAAAAAAAAAAGCTCAAAATTTGAGTAAACGATTCGGTTGAAATCAAAAGGTTGAATTTAGCTTACTTTTGAGCATAATGCAGCAAGTACACGTAAACGAGCTTCTTCACTTCCAATGACTGCGACGCTACGTTCTTCACAACCTGCGATTCCAATTCAACCAAATCGAATTTCAAATTACTAAATTGATGGCTACGATTATTCAATTTTTATCCTTTTTTTTTTGGGATTCGAATTCGAGAGTGATGAAGTTGGAGAGGTACCTGAGGGAAGAAATTGGAGACTTCGAATCCCTGGGCGATGAGAGCGAGCAAACGCTTGAGAGCCTCGCACTTCTCGGAGTCGAACCTGCTGTCCAGGAGAGGAGCGATGCTGACGTCGTCTGGATCGTCGTAGAGGTGGGCGTCAGTGCCGATCCGGAACACCAGTGTCGACGCCTTGCTTAGAGTCTCCGCCGTTGCTCCGAACTGATTGAACATCTTCCGCCACGGTTTTCTGGTGCTCCTGGAAGCTCACTCGTCTCTGTGCGTCTGAGTTTGCGAGAAACATAGGGGTGGGGATGAGAAGGCGACCTGGGGAGCGGGTCGGATCTGGCGCGTTAAAGTTTATTAACGGGTTACGGGTTGATGCGCGCCTAACCGACCCGCTAACATTGAGTGTTACTATGTTTATTGCATTTGCACATGTTATATTTTCTCACTCGCTCTATTCGGTATTTATCTAAATTACATATTAATAAAATTCTATTTGTCAATTAAAATTCTAACAAATTACCATTCTAGCTTTCTCATTAGAATTGAACAAAAATAAAAAGCATAGACAATTTAGTAATTACGCATAACACAAATTTTATTGTTTTTTATACTAACATCAGAACCATGTAAATATAGCATATCCTATTTAAAAATTTAAAAATAAATAAATAAACCTCACTTTTCTCCTCATTTTCCTCTCTACCTTCCCTAGGTTCTCCTACCTTTTTCTCTTCTATTTTTTTTTTGTCTTTTTCTTTTTTGAGTTGTCATCCGTGCTCATTAACGATAAGTTGTAGTCAAATAAAAAATAAATTTTGTTGCACACATGGAGCGTGTGTGCCGATTGCTGGTATATTTTAGTAAAATATATATGAAAATTGTAAATAATTTATTTATTTAAATAAGTACTAATGTAATATTAATTTTATTCACATGTTATATTTTCTTCCTCACTCTATTGATGAAAAATACTTTATATTATACACATGATATTTAAATAAGTACTAATGTAATTTTATTCTTTTAACAGTTAAAACATGTGATATGATGATTGACATGAAACGACATGTTATTTTGATGGATGACTTACTGATCTATTGCTACAAATATGACCTGATTAAGCACAACTTGAACATTAAATTTTTCGTGTGAATTCATATCGTGTTAACAAGTTATTAACAATTTTTCAAATATAATGCAAGGTGGATTACAATCGTAAAGGATCACCCAAGACGAGAACCAGAGATGGCAATGAAGTGTTTAGATGGCCTTTGGCGCACTCATCTTGAAATTTATTATGTACTTGTTAATAATTTATTTATTCCCGAATTTGTTAATTTGACGCATATTTTCTTCCAAACTTGTTAGGTTATATGTAGTTATCAATTCATTTTCGATAATTTCTTGACAATAATACGTTGTTTGTTAAACAAACACATCGTACATATCAAAGTACTAATATATCTTAAACAAGAGATGTAATAACTTATGTATATGGCATATTTGCACACCACCCACCCACAACTTACATGTTTCAACATACTGAAATTTGAAAATGTAAAAGTCACATCTTGTGAGCCAGACATTACATTAACAGGAAACTGATTAAAGTGTTGCATGTGAAACGTAGCTAAAGATACTAAACATGTGAGTTGCTCACGAGTTACTTGCACTTGACTGACAAAATTGGAAAACGGCAAACCCACAACACATATAACGTTTTTTTTTTTTATTATGACACTTGGTCTCTATACTCTATCGTGAAAAATGAATGATCTGAACTTTTTCTTAATCCGACAATCACATTTGATCCAATTAAAATTAAACACATCATAATTATATAGATATAAATATTGAGTAAATCAACTTTAGAACAAAACTATTTACTTCAATCGAACAAGAAAATGGGGATGTGAAAGAGGTTTTGCGTCCCTTATAGAAATGCTATATATAAAGGTTTGTTAGGTTAGGATTGTGACGTCTCCAATTTCATACATTTGTCGCCCTCTCGATTTTGTCACTTGTCGCGGACAGCACAGTGCTCCAATTACCAATTTCCTCTTTCGCTTTTGTGGCCTCCGCTGGGCACTGAGTTGCTGCGACTCACTCAGAGCCCTGCCCCCAATTCTTCTTCCCCCACAAACCCTAATTTTGGAGCTCAGGAGCTCCGATTTCCGCAGGTCAATCTCTCTCTCTCTCTCCATAATTTAGCTGATCGCTGTTGGGTTTGCTTGTTCCGTTACATGCATGTGCTTGTTTGGTTGAAATGTTGAATTTACAGCATGCATTGTGAATTTTGGGCTTTTGGGTTGTTTGGCTTCGAGCTTTGCAGCTTCAGCTTCCGTTTTGCTCTGTGTTTTCTCTGATCTGCGGCATCTGCTTGTATAATTTGTGTGTATGTGTTTGTTTAATCGATGGAATAACATTAGGACACTATTTATGTATGGTTTTCATTTAATTTTTTGGCGATTTTTCTTTTGGAATTTTGATGATTTTTCAGGGTTGCGTGAATTTTGTTACAATGCGGTTTCATATGGCAAAATGTTTCTTTTAAGGCAAAGATAGATTTTTATTTTGGAAATTGTCCTGTGAGTGATTTTGCAGTAGAGAATTAAAGGAATGATGCGGAGACCGAACCCGAATTCTATATAAAGCGGTTTCACTGCTGTACAAGGACTCAACTTGTGTAACCCTAAGCCTTAATTTGTGTGATTTCTTTATGTATCCTGAATGTTGGTGTAGCTTTGGTTATGCTTGTCCTTTCTTTTCTGGCTTCACTTTGCTTTTAATTTTGAATCCGTTGATTCGGTGCTTAGGGAGCAACAAATTTACCCATAAGCTTTTCTTTTCCTGAACTTTATTGGGGACGTTTATGTTGGGTTTTGTGGTGCAAACAGTGTCAAGTTCGCAAGAAATTAGATTAACAGTATTGATCCGTACTAGACACTTCAAACTCAACGGTGGCAACTAAACACTTATATCTACCTCTTTAACCTGCCGTTGCACATGTTCTGCTTCCCACAAAATGAACCATTAAAAACCATCGAATTCTCACAATTTTGACTAGTGACCTTGATATTTAATATTTTATGTTTTCATGGTTTAGTGCTCTTTAAACAAAGTTCAAATGGGGAGTGTGGCGGATCATAGCTCTGAAGATGATACTGATATGAGTGAAACAGAATTGGATGAGGAGGTAGAAGAATATTATGAAGAGCTGAAGAATGGAAAACACAGTGTGAGAAACTCAGATGGGACATATACTTGCCCTTTCTGCCCGAATAAGAAAAAGCGGGGTTCTGTTCGCAAGGACCTTCTCCAACATGCTTCTGGGGTGGGAAAGAGTACTTCAGAAAAGAGAAGCACAGAAGAAAAGGCCAAACACTTAGCTGTGGTGAAATATTTGGAAAATGATCTAGCAGCTGAAGGTGGCCCATCTAAACGTGTGGGTGAGGAAGAACCCCCAATTGATTGTGACCAGGATGAAAAGTTAGTGTGGCCTTGGACAGGGGTAGTGGTTAATATTCCAACCAGACGGGCCAATGATGGGCGATACGTCGGGGAAAGTGGATCGAAACTGAGAGATGAGCTAATAAGGAGAGGGTTCAATCCCTTAAGGGTGCACCCTTTATGGAATTTTCGGGGTCACTCGGGAAGTGCGATCGTGGAGTTTAGGAAAGATTGGCCTGGCTATGTTAATGCCATGTCATTTGAGAAGGCTTATGATGTAGACCATCATGGAAAAAAGGACTGGGAGATTAACAGTGACCAAAAATCTGGACTTTATGCTTGGGTTGCTCGTTCAGATGACTATAAAGCTTCTAATATTGTTGGAGAACACCTCCGCAAGATTGGAGACCTTAAATCAATTTCTGAAATTACGGAGGAAGAAGCCAGGAAGCAGGATAGACTAGTAACTAATCTTAACAACATCATTGAGGTCAAGTACAAAGACTTGGAAGAGATGGAGCTGAAATGTAGTGAAACTACAAACTCCATTAAGAGCGTAATCACAGAGAAAGAAAAGATCATTCAGACTTATAATGAAGGTAAGATTTTGTTTTATTCATTAAAAAAAATGGAAGAGTGCTATTTATCAAATAGAATGAAGTTACAGCTTTTTTTTTTTTTTTTTTTGCGTACTTTTCTGATTCCCTCATTAGAGTTGAATCCCAAGTATCTATTACATTCGTTATATTCCATTTCTGCAGCTGTACGGTTTCTGCATGATTTGGATAAAGTGGCTTGGTTTTCACCATTTTGGGTTTATTATATATCAATATCATTTTATACTGGTATGAGGCTGTAGCAACATTACTTCCTGACATGCATTTTTTTTGTTTTGATAGAGATTAAAAAGATACAAACGAGCGCTCGGGAGCACTTTCAGAGGATTTTTGGCGACCATGAAAAACTTAAGTTGCAACTCGAAACTCAAAAGAAAGAGCTAGAGTCCCGCATAGAAGAAATGGAGAAGCGTGCAGTTGCCAACGAAGATGAAAGTAGGAAGCTTGCTGAGGAGATTGAAAAGGTTTACTAAGTTCTGCACCATTGTTGCACATTCTCTCTTAGATTTCATGATTAAATTCTTGTGAACTTATATAAATTATGAATATTGAAAGGATGGAAACTAGTTTGTTGAAAGTTACTGAAAATTAGCATGATATTCAAGTGTCATCAAATTGTATCATGAGTATTTTAGGCTTGATGCATTTATGTTTAATTTATTTATATTGTGTGATGTTTTTTGTCTTGGTTACTTTTAGATTGCAGCATGAGTTGCATTTAATTTGTAGTCATTGTTGTTGAAGCCTTTAAGGATCGTTCCGAACACTTGATAACAGTGATGTTGTTGTTCTTGTAGAATTCCATAAAAAATAGTTCTCTTCACTTGGCTTCTATGGAGCAACTGAAGGCTAATGCAAATTTATTGAAACTGGCTGAAGATCAGAAGGTTTGTTGGCTATTTTTAAGTGCTTAAAAATGATCTGAACATTATATATTGATTTCAGAGAAGATCTTTGATGTATGTGACAACCATTTTGATCCAGAGGCAAAAGGAACAGCTCCACAATAAAATAATTAAACTGCAACAGCAACTGGATACAAAGCAAACTCTTGAATTGGAAATTGAGCAACTAAGAGGGAACTTAAATGTTGTAAGGCGCATGGGGGATGACGGTGATGTTGAAGTGCTGAAAAAGGTGGACAACATGATCAAAGGCTTGAGAGAAAAGGAAGAATCACTAGAAGACTTAGAAGCTTTAAATCAAACTTTAATTGTAAAGGAGCGCAAGAGCAATGATGAGCTGCAGGAAGCCCGGAGGGAATTGATTAATGTAAGTTTTTCTGTTTGATTTTAATATAAATGTTGCTCCATTACATCTCTTTATACTAAAAAAGACTTCTGACATTTCAGATGATCTTACAAGAATTCAGAATTTAATTATGTGTCCTTACTTTCATGTTTTGCAAAAACTGGTTGATATTTGACTCTGAAATTGTAAGGCAGACATGCTTTTGTTTGTTTATGTAAATGCTTTTCACTGGGGTGGATCTTCGATTTTGTACTGTAATGTGGAATGACCCTTTGTGCACCAGAAAATTCTTAAGGTTCTGTTCTTAGCTTCTTATGCTTATGATAAGCTACTAATATTCTTAAATCTGCAGGGATTGAAGGAAATATCAAGTAGTGCACAAATTGGTGTTAGGAGAATGGGTGAGCTTGACAGTAAACCGTTCCAAGAAGCACTGAAGAGAAAGTATAATGAGGAAGAAGCAGAAGAGAAGGCAATGGAGCTGTGCTCCTTGTGGGTAGAATACCTGAAGGACCCAGAATGGCATCCTTTCAAAGTTACTACAGTCGACGGGAAGCATAAGGTACTCTCTAATACCATTTTTTCATTGTGTTGGGTTCTTCTGCTGTTTCTCGTAGCACAAGAAAGCATCTGACAAAAAAAAAAGTATCCAATATGTTGGCATAAATGAAAAAGATTTCTTAGATTGAACCAGTTGGGCTATCCCCGTGAGTTATTTCTCTTTGTTGCTTATAAAACTAGTTGTGCCAAATTTGTGATTGTGGTGGCAAAATCCTTTCCCAGTGACGGTAGCTGATGTTCATCAAATAGGATCTCCATTCACATGTTTGTTTGGTTTGTATTTTATTGTCATTTATAATTTCTGGTTGGAAATGGACTCTCCGCTGTCAAAACGCATTATGCATTACAATGTGAGCATCTATTAATTACTTTGGTCGATAAACCTGCTTTGAGGGCAATAATATTTGCAACATTATTATCCCACATACAAAAGTTGACAGCATAAATTTTAGTCTTATGCTATTATTGAATCATCTAATTTTTAAGCTTTAATCATACTCTAATGGCTCTCCGTGCTTTTTCCTTGTGAATCACTTGGCACTTGCTCGCTGCCCCTTTGCTTCCTTTTCACTAGTTTATCTTTTTATGTTCAGGAAGTTATATCCGTCGAGGATGAAAAATTGAAAGATTTGAAGAAAGAACTGGGTGAGGAAGTGTGCAACGCTGTAATATCAGCTTTAACAGAGATCAATGAATACAACCCTAGTGGCAGGTACATAACGTCGGAATTGTGGAACTACAAAGAGGGACGAAGGGCTTCACTAAAAGAAGGAGCTGCATTTATTCTGAATCAGTGGAAAACAAAGAAGCGGCGGATGGAGCTGGATTACTAAAGGTCAGTTTTCGGTGTTTGTAATGACTTATTTAACGATTTGATATAAATCATCTGTAAGTAAGTTGCAATGATGATTGATTTGAGTATTTGCCTTTCTGTTTTCGCAGTTCCATCTGGCCAGCTTAATGGATCATCCTCCCAACACAGAATTGCTGAATAAGTGGCTAACCTGAAGGAGGACTCTGCCTTTAGATGCATTCGTAGTGTAAGCTTTCCCAGTCAATATGTGGACAGACGGGACAGTACCCAACTTCTTATTCAAACTCTCAGGGAACGAAACCGTTTCGTCATTTCACCTCTATAAAGGTTTGTTCCCGAGAGCGAACTATCGGTATCCGACTTTGGGTGTATCTGTATTTAACAATGTACAATACTCCTGCAAACTTTTTAAGTTCCTTTGTCTATCATTTGCTACCTGAATCCTGATGTGATGCTACTCCCATCTGACTCGTAAGTCTTCAGGTCGAGAAAAACTTGTATGAAACGGGCTGTATACACCTTGATCTAACACTCTCCTTGCGGAGAAGTGTATACACCTTACAAAACAAGGCTTTCTCCATCTGAATTTAGTTGAATCCATTGGCGGAGTGGTGTAGTTAGTACAGATGAAAAACAGTAAACTCGTTTCTTTTCTTATCACTTAATCATCCTGAGGTCTTGAGTTCACGTTTTGCACTTGAGGTCCCGAGCTTGACCCTAATATCTTTTGTTGTATACGAGCAAACAAAAAATAAAAGGAAAATAATAATAATTCCGTCGAAGTGAACGGAGAGAGAGCTGCAAACGACGTCGTGCAAACGTGTGAAAATCGAAAAAAAGTGCATTAATTCGTGGACGCAAGATTGACAGTAAAAGGCCAGTATTAAAGGATCCGGACAGATCCGGACAGATCCGGAGAGGATCTCAGGAGCCTAAATAAATACAAGAAACCGCGTGATTTCTGGACGGCGGCACATTTCACGACCCAGAACGACGCCGTTTCTGGTATCCAATCTCAATATCTGCCGTTTCTATGGAACCCTAGGGCTATATATTCGTGCTCTGTCTTCTCAAATCCTCAGAGATCTCCATCGCCTACCTCTTCTGTAAAAGTTAAAAATTAGGGCTGTGATTAGAAAGAGAGAGGCTTGAGCGGAAACCCCAATTAGGACTAAAGTATCAAGGAGCGCAAAGAGAAGCAGAAAGATCGCCGCCGCTTTTCACCCGAATCGTAGGCCTTTGGCGTCTCTGCTCGTATCTTTGCGTTCCACTGATTCTTTCGCCCTAATTGGGTCCGACCCGCAATGACAGGCCGTCCAATTCTATACACTTGATATGAGCCCCCTTTCTTTCTTTTCAATTTCTGATTTTTAGGGTTTTTATTTTTATTTTTTTGCGATTCAGTTTTTTATTTTAGGGTTTTGGGGAATATTTGGCACTTGTTGGGTTTGTGAGAGGAAGCGATTTTGATTTGCTTTCTCGCGGAGACCAATGGTGCTTACAGTGAAGGTCCGATTCGCACCGTTTCGGTGGGAGTCGGACGGCGGCCAGACAACCGTAGTGATGGTATCCACAGATGGCGGGTTCTCTCTGTCCCGTTTTTCTACTAATCTCCATCTCACATTTTCTTATTTTCCAATCAATTTATCCCAAAAACTTTATTTTTTAGTTGATTTGTTTTTTTCTATTTTTTTTATTGAAAATTGAAATTATAATCATTTAATTAAGGATTGTATACGATGTTTCATGGTTGGTTGATTTTTGAGTTTTGGATGGGAACCTGGACTGATTGAGCACGATGAGTAAAAGACCATAAACCCTAAACCCTGAGGATTCGATTACCTAAAAATGTATTGTGGAGGATTTGAGGACTTAAAACTGTTACACTGATCGATCCATCTAAGTTGCTCTCCTAAACTTAAGAAAGTTGTAATGAAACCAATTCCGAAAGTCTTAACCAAGTTCTATGAATTGCACATTACACGAACAACAAAGAATCCAATGTAGAAGACATGGTCACAATTTTAGTTTGGTCGTATGTTAAGGAGAAAAAAACATGACTCAGGAGAGAAAAACGTGACATAGGTTACTAGACTACGTAGCATATCCGACCATCATAAGCATAAGAACACATTATCGAGTATTGTCATGTCGTATATACTTAATAACTATACTTCAATTACAAGCCATCAGTATTAGTATTGTATCAACACATTTATGTCGTTTGTCAACATAAATCTTATAAAAAGGTCGTTTGTCAACATAAATCTTATGAAAGGTAAGTGACGGTGCAATAACCCTTTATTAGATGATCGAATAAAACACGTGTGATCAGGATGTCCGATCTAAAGTTTCTACGTCATTGTTTAATTTCTCATTCGGCTGCTGGTGGCAGACGTCCCTTCAAAGGTCCTTGATTGCCGGTAAAATCACACCCCAAATGCAAAGTTGCAAACCATCCCCAAAAGCCAAAAACAGAAAAAATACTAAAATTAAAGTATTTAATTATAAATATATTCAGGATCAGATAACCAAAGCTGCGGGCTACACTACCAGCCACCTCAGCTGCCTACAACAACACTTTTGAGGCTTGGAGCTTTTTTCACTCCTCCACCCAGCAGTAAAAAAAAACTTTAACTTTAACTTTAACTTTAACCCCACCATCAAACATTACTTTTACTTTCTTGCTCTTCTCTCTTTTACCAAACCCAAAAATTAAAAGGAAAAAGAAAGTAAAATGATATATTAAAAAGCGGGAAAATTGAAGAATTAGACCCTGAAGTTCTTGCCGGTGAAAGTTTGGCCGAACTGCCAGTTGGAAGGGACGATGTTCCAGGAAGTGGAGGTGCGGCGGTCACTGGCTGTCACCCTGAAGGAGAGTGACTGTCCAACCAGGATGGCGTTTGACTGCCAGTTCTGACCCCAGTTGCGGCTCAGGCTCATCCACGGAGTGTTCGTCCCTTTAACGTACACCTTCACTATGTCCCCTGCGCCCGCGACGTTGTGGATCAGAACCAAGTTGAAGTACTTGTGGCCGTTGATTGTGAACCTGATTCCACCTTGCTTCCGGCATGGCACCCTGTACCACAAAAAGGGCATTTTAGTCATTTGGCATTTACAAACGACCAAAATAATAAAACAAAAACAGAGAGAAAGAAAGAGAGAGTGCTGTGCTCACCGGCGGTAAGAAACAGGGACAATGCCGGCGCGGTACTCGGCGATCTTGAGGAACATGGGCATGGCGAGATCGAAGTGGGTGCGAGGAGGGTTGCACCAGCCGCCATCGTCGCTGGGCTGGGCGAAGTTTGGAGGGCAAAAGTTTGTGGCCGTGACAAAAATGGAGGGACTGCCAGATTTGCACCACTGAGGCTGATTTGCGCACTTGAGTTCGAAGCAAGCTCCACAGCTCAAACCGTTGTTGAAGAGTGCCGTGCTCAGCGCCGCCGTGTTCACTCCGTAGCCCTGGCTGTACAGATTTCCGTAGCCACAGGCCCCTCCTGTATATACACAGAGACAATCAAAAGGCATGAACTTTTAGTTTTTGTTGTAATATTTTGAGAGATTTTGGGAAATTTTGATGTGGGGTTTTGAAATTAGAGGGTCTAAATCCAAAAGAAATGGACTTTATGTTATATTATGCTTAAAAAATTCAGGGGGGTGAAATATCTTGAGCTTACCCATAGTTCCAGAGGCATCACTGCCGCCATAGAAGGTGGCATGAGCATCCTGCCACGCTCCGCCAGTGTAAACACCAGGAATTCTGGCCTCGACTACAATGGTACTGGCCAGTGCCATGAGAGAAGCAATGCAGAGCAGAGGAGCCATGGCGGCCATTGCTTTCTAGAGAGAGAGAGAGAGAGAGAGAGAGAGAGAGAGAGAGAGAGATGGGGTTTTTGAGTTGGAGGGTTTGGGTGTGAGGAGAAAGCAGAGGGGTGGAGTGCTATTTATGAACAAAGTTGCAGAGAAACATTGTCAAAAGGTGACAAAATCATCACCTTGATTAATGCGGCTTTGGTCTCCCACGAGTAGTTGAAGGTTTTTTTTTTGGCGGTAATTCCGTTCAACTCTTTTTTTATTCTCAATTGACGGAAATGCCCTTTTGGTTAATTCCTTTTAACAAGTTTTAGGGTGAGGATTGTACGTCTAAAATTATGATCTTGGTGCATTGAGGAGAATAGGGGTTCGGTTCTCTTCAATTGAACGAAAAAGAGTAGGATGCTTGAAAGAATAGTAGCCCACGATTGAACCTCGATTTAATTTGCTCGTTTAATTATTTAATACTCTCAAGGCTGGCCTTGAAAATAGCTAGAATAGGCGGACCGTCTAGGGTCCCTACCCTAGAGAGGCCCTCAATTTTGTATTTGATACACACACACTATATTACAAACTTTTTAATTGTTTAAATAAGAAGTTTATGGATTTTGAGATTTTATCTAAATACAAAAGCACATTGGGCTGAGCAGGTGAGCCCGTCATATTAAGCGACTCAAACATGTTCTTATTGACTTGGAAACAAGTCTCTATTTACATCTTTTATCTCACTTCCCAAACCGCTAGACACTGAACTCTAAACAGATAAACCCTTTGGTTTTTGTTGCATTCCCCAAACAACACACAAAATCCTAAGCATCATTGTTCATTCTAAGGTCCCACTTCGAAGCCTCGTCTAGAGTCATCAAATTCTCAGAATCGGACCTGAATTTATCATCGGATTGTTCTATTCAATCAATCAAATTACATTCGTCTCTCTATTCAAAGAAAGATGCGGGGTTTTTGTGGAAAAGGTGAGGGTAGTGAATGTAGGGTCAACAATGTCGGGGCTCGAGGGAGTTGTGATCATATTGGAAGAATCATGAAACCAGTTTGCTTCGTTTGCAATTTGTGCCACTGCGCACTCTTTGTCTTTTTGGCTGCCAAATTAGGGATTTTCTTTCTTTTTTGTTCCTTCATTTTTATCTCTTGACTTTCTAGATAGTGGGTGCATGTGCATTGTGGACTGTCCGGTGAATAGGAGGGAAGACTTGCTTGGCGTACTCAATGGTACGGACACAAGGTTTTTGCTTGAAAATTTTATTTAAAAAAATGACGTTGTAGTGTTTGATTGATTGTAGATCCGGTTAGTTATATGTATTATTATAAGACAAGGTATTGAACAACATAGTGCTATCAATAAGGGCTTGAGTCTGTGCGCTTGTAGTGGTTGAATCAAGAGTTTCTTTATGTACTGATTTGTGAACGATTTTGCAAATCATTCAACATTGCATTCTAATTCGTTATAGAGGTGGGGTTGAGATTTGTTATTGGAGAAGATTTTGTTTACTGCACATATTGTATTGCTTGAGCATTGTAATTCTTTTAAAATTCATATCATATCATGTTTATAAAATAAAGAATAACATATCGCTATCAGTAACCTGAACCTCGCATACAACGGTTATGATCTAATGTTCCACTTTATGAATATGAAATGCAATTTCCTTGGCACTACTAACCAGTAGTTAGTATCATCGTCACATTATGAGATATTTGATGAAACCAATTACGGATTTGAAAATTAAACTCGTTTGGTTATACACAATCTACATTGATAATCTCACATTGAATTTGTTTAGTGTTGAGAGTATGAATCTCACAACAGGAAAAAGAGAGACCTTGCATGTGTGTATAAGTAATTGAACTACTTTTCAGACTACCAATTAATTTTACGGTAGAATCTCAACTTTTTTTTTTTTAGCAAATAAAAAAAAGTTAATGAGTAGCACTAAACCTAAGCAATTTTTAGTCAATAAAGAATATTACCGACAAAGAAGAAATGAGATTCCAATTACATCGGCACAGCCTTTTGACGCAGCTACAATTTTATCTACAAATTGTCCATTTTTTTCAATTTTCAAAGAGGATGTATTGGGCTTTTTCCTTCAATGGGGCCCAATCATTTCCGCATTCTACGGTCCTCGTATTACGCCGTGCATCTGTCGTACAGCTGCGTACACATCACATGGATACGGTGGACCTACGTACTTGCCTACGTCACTATTGCTTTTAGCTTCTAGTTAGGTCTACTGAAAGTATTTCTTTGTGACACCTACTTCAATCCAAAGAAGATATATATATTTTTATTGTAAGTTGTTATCCAATTATCCATCACGTTTAGTGATTTGTTTTTATCCAATTATCATTAACCTAACTCACAAATGAAAAATGATTTCTAACTAAAACAACCAATAATTGTAGAGAATGAACGATCGCATCTATTCACGTGTTGAACCTAATAATTCACGTGCTTTCACGTCATCTGATATATGTTGTCATGAATGGTCGCATTCTAATACGAACTCAAGATCTTAATCAAGAATTGGAAGAGGGAGGACAAAGGAGAGGGTGGCATTTCTATTAAACGAGACACTCATAGCTTTATCAGCAAAAGAGAACTAATACAGAAAAGCCCCAAAAACGGTTAGGAAGGTAATGCTTTACTGCTTTTTTGCATTAAGGATGTCGATTTGGGTTGACAGAAAAGAGTTGATTTCATATCCATCAACAAAATCTAAGAGAGATATTCACCACGTGACTGCATCTCACAAAATTATTTAGCTGTGTTGTTCAACAACACATCACCAAACCCTTCGCCCAGTCACCCTGTTTTGGATTCACTTCCATGAAAACACGAACGGTCTCAAATCTTAATGCATGTGAATATTTTCCACGACTAGAAGTCTGGCTTAATTATTTTGTAGGTCTTTCATTTGTGTTTTACGTGTTGTTTGTATCATATTGTATGAGAGAGAGAGAGAGAGTCAAGTCAAACCGAGACTTAAATTTTACTTTTGCGTGTGCATGGCTTTGGTAGCTAACATATGACATTATTGATCTCCTTTGGAGCTGGGAAGGATGTTGATGTTGTTGATTACTTTGCCTGTGATTCTGTTAACTGCGACACTTACAAGTTTCATCATCCATGCGTACCTTATACGTAGTAGTAGTTGATATGTCGTAACTGGGTGCATGTCGTGTGTGTTATGCAATCAAATGAGAGTGGCATGAATGATTGTGAACCATTGATGTATGCGAGTTTCATGAGATTCACTCGTTTCACTATAAATAGCGATAGTGGCGGATCTAGAATTTGAGTCTTGGGGGTCCCAATGTTAAATACAAGTTCTTTAGATAGGAACAGAGCGCGAAGTGAACAAATAAGAAACTCAGTTTATTCACTTGCTAGGCTTGTTGTGCACATGTCAATAGATCTCGGTATATGCCAAAACAATTTGATGAGTGATATATAAAGAGAACTTGTCTAATGATGTTGACGCAACATATCGAGATAAGCCTAGCATGCATTACATCAAACATTTAGTAGGCATAAAAGAGACCCGTACCAAACATTTGGAGGGTTCTCAGAAGACCTTCACATGTATATTTTCTGGACTCGAGTGGTCCTGGGACCACCTTGGTCCCTATTTCCATCCGCCCTAGCGGAATATGTAAATGGGTGCATGTCGTGTGTGGGTGTGTGTTATGCAATCATATGAGAGAAATATTAGCATGAACGACTGTGGACCACTTATCTATGTGAGTTTCATGGAATTCACTCAAATGAGAGAAATTCTAGCATGAACAACGGTGAACAACTGATGTATGTGAGGTTCATAAGATCCACTCGTTTCACAGTATATATATATAGCCGAGAAATTTAATGTTTTTAATAAGAATTTGATTATAGAAATAGTAGAGACAACTTTAGAGAATAATCTCTCAATAAAGTAATTTTAAGAGAAGTGTAGATTACTAACTAGCTTTTCAAGGATATAACATTATTTCTCACTTGGCAAGCAATTCATATAATTATGTAGTATAATAATAACTGAAACCCAAAAAGTCCAATGCGTTTCTTCAAGGTTCGGTAGTTGGTACAGTCCATTATACACTAAAAGAATAATAATAAGGAAAACTAACGAAAAGTCAACAAAAAAATTTAGTTTTAATAAAAAATGACAAATAAATGTGTAGTAAATAGTACCATAGAAAGGTAAAAATATGATTTTTCGTTAAAAGCAGTACCGGGAGTATTTCGTTAAAACTCTCATAATAATAATCATAATCACCAATTAAAGCATACTATTTAAGAGATAATTAATATCTTATATCTCCATTTAATCAAAACAATTTCATCACTCAATGTGCAAAAAAAAAAGGGCACCAAATGCATGTGGTAGTTGTAAAATTACAGTCCTAAAACAAATTGACCAACCTAATTATTTTCTTACTATTAATTAGATAGCTCATCATTCATGCTTTGGAATTGGTTGAAAACTTGACTCATCTTTACCAGACCTAGCAGGGCAAGGGGACCATGTTTTATATTTGTGATGTCTCATCTTTAGAGGAAAAAAAGGCAGGCATCTATATGTCTAGGCTCCATTGAGTTTTACGCAAAGCCCCTACCATGGAAAAGAAATAAATTCCAAGTTTCTCAAGCAAGCAAATTTAGAATCATATCTTCAACTTTCTTCCTTTTCATGCACCACAACTAGATTAATTATACTTAACCTTTCTATTTGTTTATTGATGTATATACAAGTAGTATTTGAAAAAGGATTCAAATTCGGTTGCTCAAATGCAAGAGAAAATGTTCTTAACCAATTGAGTAACACATCCTTTGCAATTATATTCACTTTATATATATACATATATATATATATACACATATATATACATATACATACACAAGAATATATTTACACTATGGGACAAAAGGAATAAATTGGTATCGAATTCGTTATCGACGAAAATCGAATCTAAAACCTCTTACTTATAGGTAAAAAGAAATATCACTTGACATAATACTAAATGGCTGCAATCTGTGGCAGATACATATTAAGGCCAAGGTAGTCCAAAAGACCACGTTTCGGGAAATATATATATATGAAGATTTTCCAAGGACCCTTCAAATATTTGGTATTGGTTCATTTTGTGCCCATCAAGTGTTGAATGTAATGTCTGCTAGGCATTTGTCGGCAGCACTCAGCAGGTTGTGTCGAAAATACTCGACAAATTCTCTCTATATCACTCATCATATTGCTTCGGTATATGTCAATATCTGTTGACATATGTGCAACATGGTTCGTCTGACAACAAACAGTTCATCAAGTGTTCGACAAATGCCTCAATGAATAAATCAAAATTTTCTTGCATGCTACGCGCTCTGTATCTACTAAAAAACTCAGACGTTTAACACTAGAACCTCCCAATATTCGAATTCTAAATCCGCAAGTGGCTGCAATCATATTCAACTTTAATTTCTTTATTCAATTTTTTGGTTTACGTAGGCCAATTGCTAAAGAGAACAGTGCCTCATGAGAACTATAACTGCCACAACAACTAATCTAACTACCACCCACATTTATAGGGCAGAAGACCCAAATCACAAATCATTTTCAGAGAGAGTCAATTCAATATTTAAGAGTTCTATTTTATTTTCCATTTTTTTGGGCATTTGGGGTCAATTTATCCATATTATATAATATCTTTATTTCTTCAAATATATGTTATTTAATATCAATTGGGCAAGTCGAGAAGGAACTTAAACTTCTTTTCTATTGCTAATTACGTCAAACATTCATTGATGAACATGAGCTAGCTAGCCAGTCTTTACGCTATGAAACTTACATGGTCCACATGGCTTTGTTGCGAAGATAATATATATGTATAAAGTATAAATTAGTACTTAGGAGGCAAAAACTCTAGGTTAATTAAATTTTAAGTTTTTTTATGGGAATATTTTAAGGGTTTTTTTGTTTAAGTCAAAGGGATTTTGTAGGTTAATATACACATTTGTTTGACATTTGCTTCTGAGGCACATGCATGCTTGCTTGCCGAATATAGCATACTACTAACCTACTAGCTGATAAACTATATATAATGGCCAATCGGAGATATATGACCAAAATGATGGAATTCCTCTAACTTCTGTTTCATAATTTTAATTAGACACGTAAAATTTACGTATTGGTTGACACATTCTTTAATACAGGTAAGTTCTATTATTGTATGCATGATCTTTGTAATACAAATCTTATCGTCTTTGTAACCAACGAGGAAGAAATATCCCCTAAAGAAGCCACATCCGAACTCAACAAAAGTACCCAAGAAAGGCTAGATAAGATGATGGAGATTAGAGAAGCTATGTGATTACTGTTTCAAAGATAATATGTCTACAAGTATGTCAGTTTTGCAGGTCTAAAAAGAATAGTTTGTTTCATTTACTACAGATGAATGTCTTAATAATTTTATATTTGTTTAATTTTTTTACAAGGATGAATGAATAATGCTATAAAGATAAAATATTCGGATTGTTGAAATAAATTACAAAATGGACACAACAAAGATTGTGTAAAAAAAATGGTGTCACAGATCAAATAATAATGAATAACACACTACCCTCCATCTCTCAAGTCTCTATAATTCCACTACTGCAGACCAAGACCGATCCTATTTTCCTGTTCGCGGGCAGCAGCCGGCGACTTAGGTTTTAGTCCCCGTATGGAAAGTCGACGTCTCTTCCACCCTAGAGATTTCTGTCAAGTTGGGATTTCAAAGTTCTTTCCTTGTTTTCTGATCAATTTATTTTCTCCTGTTCAGGCTATTTTTAATATTATGGTGGTGACTGGTGACAATGAAAACTCTTGGTTCCGTCAAATACCTGGGAAAGAGATTCTCTACGGATCCCTTCCACCAAATCCACAAATCTGTACCCTTGAAATTTGATCAAACGGTTAAAGTTATTATAATTTTTAAATGAGCTCCTATTTTTAGTCATTAGATCAAATTTCAAGGGTCCGAATTGGTGAATTTAGTGGAAATGATCCCTTCCCAAATACCCTCATCATTTTTTCACTAGAACAAAAAAAATTTATCTTATAAAAACACAGCCAATATCTTGGGCCAATGGACTCGAATAGTTGAATGGAGTTACAAAGAGCTTCATCAGGAATATCAAATATTAATGATCGTCAAAAGACCTAAATTAATCCACGTAATTAATTTCCTTCAAAGATAATATATGTTGAGTCATTATGTAATTATTCTACGATATCGTCTTGGTATTTCTTGCTTTTGGATTAAGGGAACGTAATGCAGTTTAGTGTGTAATTAGGATATAGAATTAGTGTTTGCTTGTAGGAAGTATCACCTGACATGATTGTGTTATTTGCTCATATGATGTTCTGTTTCATTTTTGGAGAAAACTATATTTTTGAGTCATCAACTTTCTAAAAGTTTAGATTTGGTCCTGAATCAACACTCGGTTTGATAACCTTTTGGTTAGGGTTTTTTTTTTTTTTTTTTTTTTTTTACTTGAGAGGTAAGAAAAGTATATGGAAGAATGATGGGATACATAAGAGCGGTCGAAGGGAAGAAGAGAAATAATAAAGAATGAATGAAAAAAAAAATCTTAAAGGTGAAAATAGCTTAAATAATGTTTGGTTTATGATTTTTGGTACTCATAGTTTGTGTTCTTTTCATTATACATTTCTTCAATATTCCACCATCATTCCTCCATTGTTATGTATCCAATTCATTCCTTCTACATATTCCCCTCTGTCACTAACACAAGTATACAAACTAAATACCAAAAGGCAAATGGTTATCAAACTTGTCGGGATTAACTATAGTACTTACATGTAATTAATATAATCATCATCTGACAGTCATATACAATTTATATGAATATATACAATCACCATATGGCAGTCAAGATGATAATTGTATTAAATACATGTAAGTATTGTAGTCAATCTCAAATATACTTTGAGATATTTATATTTTACAAAATGTGAAGCACTAGTTCATTCGTGAAATTTCTCCTCAATTTGCTTACTTGGTAAGAAATGGAACCAATGCTATATAACAACTTTGATAGAGAGGATTTGAAATTTTGAAGTTGGGTTGGTCTTGCTAAGACCCCATATTACCTTGGACCACCTCGTCCAATTGGAACCCAAAAGCACTTTTGGGCAGTTTCAGAGAACAAGTCTACTAAACTATCAAGGCTTGGGTTGGGTTTGTTAGATTTTAACTAAGTATAGTGCCCCAAAGAGAGACATTTCACAAAAATCTGCAAGTCCTCTGCGCTTATGGAGAAGGGCTTCGACTCTTTGGTAGGGTCATTTAAGAATGTAAAATGTCAAGCAACGGAAAATTCACAAAATAAAATATAGTAATGAAGAATGTTTTGCTACTAATTACTAGGGCTAACTACATTTTATACTCTCTAAGTTTGAAGTGATTTTAAAAATGGGTCATGAGGTCTTAATAAAAGGCGTAAATTGATACAATTTTAAAATCTCAGGTGCAATGTGAAAAAGTTAAACCTCATGGCCAATTTGAAAATCACTCTAAAGCTAAAGGGTGGGAAATGTAGTTAATCCTAATAACTATAAGGCATTTTGTGATAAACATCATTTGGAAATGTGCAAGTAGGGGGTAATAGCAATGTTAGTGTCACTTAGGATTACGATCTAGTGATATTCCTTGTAAGTGAGAGGTCTTATGTTCGTTTATAGTCAAAAGGTGAATTTGAATCATATTATTGCTAACCCATTGTGAGGCTTAGCTCAATTCTCCACCTTAATATCGTTTGTTAAAAAAAAAAAAATTCAGTGTTAGTAATAAGCCACATATCCATCTATCTGAAATATTAACATGGTACCATGGCATGCTAATTGACCGGGCTCAAGTTAGTGGGTCTTTACTTGCATTGCCCGAATTAAAATCAAAGATTTATGTGGAATTGGTTGCATGTGTAGCCCATTATTTGGTGGTTCTACATGTAAAGGCGTGCTGAAAAATTTAAACTTTATCCATAAAAATTGACAAACTATGATAAAATACATAATAAATAGTTATATTCCTAATTGCACCGAGATAATTTGTAATAAAACTTTATGAGTAGGTCGACCTATACAAGAATTTCTAGTCGATTACGCCATTAAGAGACAAATGCTAATAAACATAACTACTGCATACAAGATATTTAATAGGGATGTGTTATCCACACACCCCAAATTACTTCTCACATATCCCTTGTTAATTTTTGTCCGTTGATCTTCTTCAATTAATCCGATCCGACGGTCGAAAATTAGAAGGGTGTGTGAGAAGTAAAATGGGGTGTGTGGATATCACACCCCTATATAATAAAGTAATACAACCCAGAGTATCATTTTTATGCAGACATAATTCAAGATTCTGAGGAATTAATCATCCATGATCCTTGCATGTGCGCGTGTGTATATATATATATATATATATATATTTATACACACATATATATATATTTATACATACATACATATATATAATATAAGCCATGCATACTTATTGTCATCTATACATATCTTCCCCAGCTAGCTCTCATGAATTTTTATCATTTACCTCTCATCTGCATTTCCATCCTGCCGTCCACCCCCATGATCCCATCCCTTTTGTTTTACTGCAACCCTCTCTCTCTCTCTCTCATGGGACATGGGAAATGGGACAGCTAGCTAGCCAAGGCTTGGGCGGAGCTACCATAGGCAGGCATCGTCGGCAGCATGTTCACAATTAGCTAGCAATCACGTGCTTTTTTCTTTTGTTCTGGATCATATCACCTTTCCATGCACCATATATTACACGTAGATCTTTTATTAATTATTTTTATTTAATATTTAGTCCATCAAATCTCTTTCGTGTTATTTGTTTGTAATATTAATTCCTTCCTTGTAAATACGCCCTTGTCGTCGTTGCCTTTTGGGACATGTCTGATTCCACACCCTTCGATTTATTTTTGAGCAAACACACTCTCACAATCCCACTTGGTTCCCAATTTGTTGTCGAGTAATTGGCTTAATCCATTTGTTTAGTACCCTCACCCCTACTTAATTCATTTACTTCTGTCTTTAAGTGACTTGACAACTATCACTTACGTAATTGCTTTTTTCTTCTTTAAAAAAGACGACCACTGTGGCTTTGTTATGGTAGTTCATTTTTTTTGGAAATCATAGAGATTAAAAAAGGCATTTCAACTTCCTCCTGGCTACCATCGCATGATTCATCAGTGTTAGAAACTGAACCCAAGACGTGTGAAATGTGGATATAAACCTGAAATTCATCCCTAACCACTAAACCATTCACTTGCATGATTGATGATTACCTAATTGTGTATATACTATATTTCTATCAAGACATTTTCTTTTATGTCCTCTATAAACTCTAATTAAAAAACAAAAATTTTCCATCCCTATAATCGCAAAATGGATTGATTAATAATGTCGATCTTAGTGATTTCTCTTAAGACACCATTATTCATTTGTTAGTGTGACTAAAATGTTCCTACCGTCACACATGATCAATAGGATAATAACTTATGCACAACATGCATTCCCTTTCATTTTTAGTACTCATCATGCAACGTGCATGATGAGTGCTAGAGAAATGTCATATAACTTGTATTAAAGGAATAAAGGGGTATACACTTGTGACATTCAAGTAATTTTTCTCTATAAGCAGGAGAAACATGTTTTATCATCGTGAGTAGATCTTTTATTTACAAGACTCTTAACATATGAATCTTGTTTACCATTAATATTACAATTTAGTAGTATTATTTTTCACTTACTTGACTTGGATTATTAGAATAGAAAACTTTATTTTAATCCTTAAAAAATATGAGTTTTAGATTTTAACCTTGTATAAGATTAAAATCCAATTTTAGTCCCTAGTACATTTAATCATATCATTTATTAGTTATATTTTGATGTTTTATTTATTTATTTATTTTTATTTTAATGTATCAATTACATTTAAATTTAATTTTTATTTCATTCATCATAATATATTTTAATGTCTACATTTAGGTAACTAATTCTTTTATAATATATATTCCGATAACAATTTTGTATGTTATTCATTTAGGTACATTAATATATTTGAATATTTCGGTATATCCATTGGTACAAACATATAGTTACATTGATTCAATATAATGCATTTCGTTACGTACATTTTGGTACACATATTTGAGTATTGACTTTTAGGTACATTAATTCAAGGGGTTTTTGAACATTAGTCCTTACAAAAGATTAAAATTTAAAAAAAACCTGGTGCTAGATTAAATATTCAATTTAATCCCTTGAATAGTGCTTTTTATCAAAATTTACATTCAATTTTTGTTATTTAATGTGTATTTTTATTTAATCTCTCCATATTGAATTTTAATTTTATTAATATGCACATATTTAGTTTTTTAATTATAAATGAACGTAAATGAGAAAATATTAAAAGACATTTGTGATACAAAAATATATAAATACATAAGTGTACAGAAATAACTATGCCGAAATATATAAAATTGACTTTTTTTTGTATCGAAATATTTGTACCTACATGATTGTACCGAAATATATTATAATTAACCTAAATGTATTATTGAATTAATGTACCTAAATGTCAATACCAAAATGTATGTACCAAAATGTACGTACCGAAATGTATGTACATAAATGTCAATACCGAAATGTATGTACCTAAATATCAATACCGAAATGTATGTACCAAAATGTACGTACCTAAATGTATTTACCGAAATATAATATATTGAATTAATAGAATGGTATGGTTGTGCATTTTTTTTCTTTTCTATTTTAAATTTAGGATTAATTTAAGAATATTATAAATTTAGGATTATTAGAATATTATTTGTTAAAAAAAATATAAATACAATATCCAAATAAATACGGTGTCTGCAGAAAAATTTGAGGGTGCAAATCACATTTGTAACCTTTTACGCACAAAATGTGACTGGCGCGTATAAAAAGCAAGAGGGTGACCGGTTACCGGGCACGTTGGCGGGAGTGGCAGGACAGTTACTGTGGGTTTCTTGAAGAAAGCGAAGGAAGCGTGTAAGACAACTGCTAATCCAGACAGTTTGACGGGATAACCGCGAAACGCATTTGGCCACTCATTCCGGTATCTTCGATGCCTTCTCTACGCACCACCCATTCGAATCCCCTCCTAGTCACTAACGCCGTCAAATATTCTCTGCCTTAATCCATCGTTTTTCCACCACCACCACTTCTTTTTTATCCATGTCCGACTGCGACTGACGACAGGTCATGGAAAAGTGTCGCACAAATTCCACGTGGCGAAACATCGTAATCTTAATTAGTTGTGTGGTGTTAGAACTATTGGTTTAGTTTAACTCGTTTTAGGCCATTGATTTTTTTTTTTTTTGGTGAACGAGATAATGCATTACCCGGGCAAAGATGCCAAAGAGAACAAGAAAGCTAACAGCAAAGCAAACAGGCCAGCAACGACCAAGCAAAAAAGAGTACAAGGAGGAAAACAGCCGACACCGCATCAAATGCTAAAAGTGTTACTCCTTGCACCCAAACTACCAGCCTAATGGGGACAAGGGAGACCGTCATTACACAGTACAAGAACGAGGGAAGATGGGGGTCGGTTAACCCAAAGAAAATCACAAACCTCCCTACAATGCCGCGACGCCAAACTGTCCGCTACCTTATTAGCCGATCTTGGAACCCAAGACCAGCGGCAGTCATGGAACGCCTTTCCCAGACTTGAGCATTTAGCGAGTAAAGGAAAAGCATCCCAACTGCCCATCGAATTTAGATCCTGAAGACAAGACACAGAGTCCAAAGAATCAGATTCAATGATAATATCATTCCATCCCATATACCGCCCCAACGAACAGCCATGAAAAATAGCCTTAGCTTCAGCCATAGCCACACTCGAAGCACTGATCTTCTTCCTGCAAGCAGCCACAAAACTGCCATGATCATCCCGAGCCACCGCTCCCACAAAGCCCACACTCTCCCTAGCAATCCAACTTGCGTCCACATTTATCTTGATGAAACCCGAGCCAGGAGGAGACCAAGAAACGTCATTGCCTTGAACCAGAGCATTGATTCGGGGCCTACTACATGGGACACTATTAGCCTCAAGGATCATACCCACCGAATGATGAACAGCGGCGATAACCTACCCCGGATAAATTGGATGACGCTGAAAGAGAAATTTGCACCGGGACTTCCAAATGTGCCAACAGGTAACAGCAATATAAGAGAACAATTTGATCCTATCACCCCTGTTAGCATAAGCCGCACCATAAATTTCATTCAACCAATTTACCCAAGAAAAGATCCCCACCCTGTCAATACCGCGAGTCAGACTTCCCCCATTCCACACCGCCTCAACCCACGGGCAATGAAGAAAAAGATGTTCCGTTGATTCCTCTGCCGAGTTACAGATGAGACACATGGGGGAACGAGAAGAGCGTCTAGAGAACAGATTCGCCATCGTAGCCACTGCCGCATGAAGAGACTTCCACATGAAAACTCTTATTTTTGGCGGAACCTTCAAACTCCACATGCACTTCCATAACTGAGTCGGAATCGAATCTGATCTATGCGGGTGGAGGTTCCTGGGAATATGGGACCTAGACAAAACCCAATGATAACCAGATTTGTTCTTAGGTTTATGTGGTTTTACTACGAGCTAGTTTAGGATTGTTCTGTTGTGAAAAAAAAAATGTTATTTTTAGAAGCAGAGGTAGAGTTGTTTTATGCTTTCTACTCTCTGCATTTTGTTTTAGTCTTAACTTTTTTTAAAATAATTTCAACAATATCAAATCAACCATAACTCCAATCAAACCATTAAACGAGATATTCTCAAAACATGCCTAATAAGTTCCCTTAATGAGGGAAGAGTCTTGCCTGTTAATGAGAAACACAATAATTTTTTTTCCTGTGATATCCGACATGTTATTTTAATTACATGACGTGAAGTGAGAGATAAAAAAAAAATGGATAAATCGTTCATTGTATGCTAGCTAGAATCCCCTCGTTTTACCTTGAGTAAAACTTGGTTGGAAACTTCGTACCACGTGAAAGGAGTTGAAATCAAAAGGTTCTATAAATGGAGAGAGGATCCTCGCAGGATCTGCTTTGTGAGGATCACAGGATTCTCCAATTATATCTATTTATTGTACATTGTACGGTCAATTTTTGTCAAATACTATTTATATTTAATTTTAAATAAAAAAATTTACAATGATTTCTGACTGCACGATGAACGATGAAAAAATATAATTGAATGATCCAATCTTTACAAAAAGGATCCGACGAGGAACCTTCCGGCTATTAATGAGCCTGATGTTGTAGCATATGTTCGTACCATGTGGTAAGGCAGTTGTCGCTAAGTTTTTCTTCTTACGATGGTCTAAGGCCTAGTTTGGTACTGAGGTGATTCTGAAAAAAGCTGGTATAAAAAAAAGCTGGGAGCTGTTTTTGTATTTGGTAAACATTCAGCTTCAATTTTTTTTCACAGTTTTGGGTGAAAAAAAGCCAAAAACAAGAAGCTGCAAAACCCAGCTTTGAAAAACCGGCTTTTTTCACATATGTTTTACATAAAAGTTTACAAAACACTATAATATTGCTTTTTTTCTTTCAAAATCACTTTTACAAAAAGTTTACCAAACACTATGCTGCTTTATCACAGCTGCTTATTCTTACAGCACAGCATAAGCAGTTTTTTTTTCAAAGCACAGCAATACCAAACCAGCCCTAAGTAATTGACAACCTTAACTTGTGCTTGAAGATTAATAACTTTTATACGAGTATTGCCATGCACACCCAAATATAATATTTTTGTGTTCATCTTATAACTAAAAGAAAGACATCAATCCATGTAAAGTGAATGAAAAATTATAGGGTAAATCACATTTTGCATGGACAATTTTAGGTCATAAACAAATTCATATATCATATTTTGAACATTGTAATGTCATACATTTGTTAATCAGTCCATCAATTTACGATTCGTTGCAATGTCAGACATCTGTTAGTCAGTTCATTAATTCAACAGTTAAATAATGATGTGTCAACTGTGGGTCCCACATGATGTCAAATTTGTGCTGCCGGGACAAACAACCAATTTTTTTTTAGGGTATAAACAACCAATTAAAATTATATCAACTTATGAAAATGGTATGGCAGTGCAGCAATGAATTTCGTGATCTCCTTGTGGATAAGTGTATAATTACTTATAATCTCCCTGTGCTCATTAAAATAAGAATAATCTTATTAGTGATGGGATCCGGAGCTAGATGCTTGGATATATAATGGATTAACCACTGCAAGCTGTTTGCATAGGAACACACTCACTGTTATTATATTAACAAGTTGGCATAATTTCCCATATATAGATATGATAGGTTGAATCTGTTTTTTAATTTAAATAATAGGCCCCTATACTCGTTAAAAACTCTATAAAAATAATTATGATTTGAATTAATTAATTAATGGATTTTAGTTGATACTAACATTGGTTTGAAGTGTATTTTCATAAGGCTTCCTTTTTGCAATGTCTTTTGGAACTCAACTTGAATCTCACTTTATTTTACCATCTGAAACTCAAATTTTGAGTCAATTTGCCATTTTCAGTCAAAAATCTGTCAAGTCTCTAAATTAGCATAAATGAGACCCACTTACTGTTAATGTGTCGTTTCTAAGTGTATAAGCCTTTTCGTAATTTGATTAGACAATAAAAAAACTTTAGAATAAAAAGCTTTGCAAGAAAATCTATGACAGTTAAAATATAGATTCCCATATACACCAACATGAAGATGATGCTTGCTTATTCTACTTCCATTAAAGGATTTCCCCTAGTGGACCAAGCAATGCAGTAGCAAAAGAGATAGAGCTTCAAACTTCCTTGTTCATATTAATCTATCCTCTCAATATTAATTTGTCCAAATCTAAGAATAAAAATAGGAGGCATTTTTCTCTATTTGTTTTTAACTTCTCACACATTTCGTAAATCTAAATTGGTGATCAATAAATTAAACGAAAACAACGATAAAAATATGACATGGTGTCGTGGAGAGAGAGAGAGAGAAAGAGAGAGAGGTACACGTGGCAAGACACCCTATCTCCACCTCAGCATGCGCGTGGATGGATGGGGGTTAGAAAAGAAGGAAGAAGAGGAAGAACTGGTCCAAAAAAGAGAGAAAAAAGAAGGAAAAAAAAGGAGAGGGGGTTTAGGGAATCTGCAATTACGCGGACATTATTGCCCTTTTACTGGCTCGCCCGGTTTTGTGGTCAGAAAACCATGGAGCTTATATAACAAGGGGTTTAAGGCCACTGTTTGTTCTGCATGGTTTTTGTATATACTAATTTGTTACAATTTTACAATCAAATCAAACCTCTTTCGGGACTTGGGTTTTTCCTTTTTCCTTTTCACTGAGAGATTTAGGGACAGAAACTACCATATCTCATTTCCAATTCTCGCAGATCTCTTACACATTTCCCAGAATTTCTGTATTTTTTTTCCTTTCCCTGAAAATTTGTAGATATGGTGTTAGATTTAACCCAGAAGAAGATCTTTGTCCAAGAGGTGAGTAAATCGAGTTTCTCTGCCGGATTTTGGTTTTCTTTGATGGGTTTTTTGTTGGATGCAATTTGGGGTGAGTTTTTGGGAATTCTGCGTTGTTTTGGTCAATAACTGATGGGTTTTGCTTCGGTTTATCGTGTTTGTTTGGAATTTTGGGCAATTGGGTGTGTTCAATTACTGCATGCAATTCGGAATTCCGATTGAGATCGGGATCTGATTGTAGAATTTGGGTCGTGTTTGGTTGTGCTGAATTGGGTTTGATTGAGAATTTGTGATCGTGATCAGAATCATGGGTTTTGTTTTACATGAAGTCCATTTCTGTTGATCTGAGGTTTATGGGATTTTAGTTTTTTGTTTTGAATTCATCGCTGCGTAGAACAGATTACAGAATTAAGATCGGAATTGGCGTTGAATTTTTTATTGCTTTTAATGAATTAAATTGGATTTGCAATTCTTCAACTTCATGTTATGTATTTAATTTATCAAATGGGAATTGGTTTTTTGGGTATTGGGTTTATGAATTTGAATGCAGTTTACATTTCTAAGTTCTTTGCTATGTTAAACAATTTAGTTCAGATGTGATTGGAGTCTTAACTTCCAATTTGCTTCCTGTTCATGGCTGATATTTTATCTGTTCAATTACCTGGTATTTTCTTGCGAAAAGACCTTTGATTAGGGTTTTAAGATTTGGTTTATGATTCTCTGCGTACCGTTATGTTTTCATTTCAAGCGTGGTTCAAGTCTTTCGAGTAGTTTTATATTCCAAATCTTAATGTGTTGGTTTTTGGTATTGTTCCTCAATCAATCTGAGGGATCCGTTTGATTTCTAAGAAATATGGGAAAGTATATCACTACCGTCTCATCGCTGGATTTTATTTTATGTTGGTTTCGATATGGTAGCATGATGTAGGATTCTGAATTTATTGTTATCTTCCTTTTGTGATCAATAAGATTTTGTTTCGACATTTTCACCAAGCTAAGCCTGACACGTGTTCTTCTTTCTATGAAATGAATATCCGATGACAGTGAACTGGATGCAGGGGGTGATGCTTCTTTGTGTTTGATGAGTTCAAATTGCCATGTATGCATGAGATATGGGGTTGAAGAAGAGGCTAGATTTTGGATTTAATGGCTTCCAGGTCCCTAATATACCTAGAGCTCCCAGATCAGCTAGGGTAAGCATTCGCCAAAATTCTAGGGTTGCTTTTTTGTGTTTTTCTTTCCTTTTTGGTTTTGGATGATAAACCCTGCATTGAATTCACCAATTTCTGTTACTGGTTTCAGAGGGGCCCGCATAGGAAGTCAGTCAAGGATGGCCAAATCAGTGCATTTGAATTATTGGCTTCTTTAGCTGGCAAGTTGTTGCAGGAGAGTGAAAGTTCTGCCTCCAGTAATGCTTCTGAAGGAAATTTGCAGCCTGCCTTTGGCATAGATGTTAAGCTGGAAAGACAAGATGAACATAAACCTCTGAAAGAAGAGTGCCTTGATCAGGGAAGCTCTGAAGAAAGTGTTTCTTTAGGGCTGACATCCCAAAACATCAATCGGAAGGGTATTATAAAAGAATTTCCGCATGCCGACAGTGATACTGTTTTGGAACGCACTTCAGTTATTACAAGTTCTGACAGCTCTGCAAAAGCTGGGCGTCATGCTAAGTCTGTAATTTGCAGTAGCAGGCCCACATTTCAGAAATATTCTGGTAAGGTAGAGGGAGACTCCCCGGGTATTGTGGAGTCCTGTTATGGTAATGTAGCAACTGGAATTGAAGTACAGGGAGATAGTAAGCCGTTAGAAACTGGATCTTTGAAGATAGCTAACCCATGCAGTTCAAAGGATCCAACCGAACTGCATGCAAACTATCCTGCAATGCTCAATGGAGACAGCAATGTCAAATTGTCATTGTTCAGGGATCCTATTCCTAATGCTTCTTTTTCCAGGCATAGGAATGATATTGAATTAGGTAGTAGAGATGATGACGAAAAATTTTCTAGGTGCATTAAACCTAGCAATAGGGTGAAGGTCTTTAGGCCTCCACCACGTGTTGGAGGCCAAAGAATAAGGAAGTTACCGTCATCCAAGTACTGGAAAGCGACTCCAAAGTTGAGGGAATTTGAACACTATAGATATGGTAAGTTTTTAATTAGTGCTTTGGTTAGCCTCATAAATATATATGTGAATTCATTTAATGTCGAGCTTATGTTTTCGGTTTTCTAGATGGGGGAGTAAAACCTATTTATCACAAAAGGAAAACCTTTTACAACCGTGAAAGATCTCAACGTGACACTCTTTATAAGAGGAGGAAACTAGTTGACCGGAGTTCGGTAGTGACTTCTGATGGAGGGTTTAGTGGTGAAAGTGTTTCTAATTCACCTGATAACGGAGATAAAACTGGTCCAGCTGGTATGTTACATTGGCACAACTACGTAGATATTTTGTTGTTACTGTTCCTTTATGTGTTCTGGGGATTTAAGGCTTGTCATTTCGTTTTGCTTAATAGTTGTTCTTCTGTGCAGCAAACGGAGTATCAGCTTCAGTTATTGGTCATCAAGCATCTTTTCGCTCTGAGGAATCTCATGGTAATTAAAGTTTCGAAGATTTGGTGTCAAACACACTTCTTATTTGATTGTATTTAACCAGTATCACGGGGCGTTATCTTTCCTTGTGCAGTGAAATTGAAAATCAAATCCTTTAGGGTGCCAGAGCTAGTCATTGAGGTCTCAGAAACTGAAACTGTCGGTTCATTGAAGGTATTAACTCAACTGCTTTAGTTTTCATACGTGCACTGGACACGAAATAGTTTATTGTCCATCCTGTTTACAATAAGAAAGTTTCTCAAATGGCATGGAATATCCTTGTTATTCGCTAGTAGTGGGTCTTATTTTAGCAAGTAGTTGTTGACTATTCGTCTCTTGTTGGCGTAAATATTTTACATTTGTGTTACGAAATTTTACAGAGGACAGTCATGGATGCAGTGAATGCCATACTTAGGGATGGATTAAGTGTTGGAGTACTTGTTCAAGGGAAAAAGATGACAGATGACTACAGAACTCTAATGCAGATGGGAATTTCATCCAAAGACAGTTTGGATTCTCTGGATTTTATGTTGGAGCCTAGTCCCATGCAAGCCCTTCCATCTTTGTGTTCTGGTGACCCTCCTTCACTATCATGCGAGACATCTGTACTCGTGACCAGGTAATTGACGTGTTGTGAGAAGACCCTTGTCTTAAGTTGGAATTTTTTTTATTGGCCATTTGGGTCGACTTTGTTTTCTTTCACAATTGTTGATATGAATGCTGAGATAGTATTCTTTTGCTGGAATTTATGACTTTCCTATCTATATTTATTTAAGTCTACAACCTCTTATACTAATATATTTAAGGCTGTTTAGACAATTAATGGATGAATTTTCCCTCCGGTATGTGTTATTTGTTTTAGTATCATATATTCTTAATTAATACAGTTTGTGTTATTTGTTTTAGTATCATATATTCTTAATTAATACAGTTTTGTAGGCAATATTGTGTGCTAATTCTGCATAATGGTGGTTTTCTGATTCCTGTGGAAAAAGTATTGAGCTTTAGTCTCAATGGATAGGACAAGTTTTGGATTACGGATCTGCTCTATTGACTTGAGCTTATCACATATGTTCTCATTATAGCTAATATTGCATTGCTGTTTCAGGTCCCCAGGCACACCTGTTTTGGACTCTACAATGTCCGATGTGTTATCTGACCTTCCTCCTATAACCAATTCGGGCAGTCTTGCTGAAACTAAGCATCAACCAGTTTCGTCCCATATTGACATATTGACCGACAAAACAATGCTGGAATCGCAGGCGCTAGTTGCTATTCCAGAAATGAGCATGGAGCCACTAGCCGTAGTTCCTGTGAGCCAGAAAACTAAGCGATCAGAGCTTGCACAGCGTCGAACCAGGAGACCATTCTCTGTCTCAGAAGTCGAAGCATTGGTGACCGCAGTTGAGGAACTTGGCACTGGAAGGTGTGATGTTCTTTACCACGTAACAGAATCAGTGCGAGATGTGTGATTCCATTATGAAGGATATATAGTGGTTTAACAATGTTCTGAATTTGCAGGTGGCGCGATGTTAAATTGCGTGCATTTGAGAATGCAGACCATCGAACTTACGTGGACTTGAAGGTAAATTTGGTTTGTATGGTTATCTTGTCTACGTCACTCAATCGTTTATTTATTTATTTACGAATTAGTAGA
Source organism: Malus sylvestris (assembly GCF_916048215.2). Lineage (NCBI taxonomy): Eukaryota > Viridiplantae > Streptophyta > Magnoliopsida > Rosales > Rosaceae > Malus > Malus sylvestris. The sequence goes on from NC_062260.1 coordinate 21,959,473, forward strand.
TTGATCACGTAATTTTACATTGCCGCGAGTGCTTCTCTGGAAGGCACGAGCTACTTGATTTATGTTTTATTTGATGTGCTCTGGTGGTTATATGCAGGATAAATGGAAAACCTTAGTCCACACTGCAAAAATCTCTCCTCAGCAAAGAAGGGGAGAGCCAGTCCCGCAGGAGCTTTTGGACCGAGTGTTGGCTGCCCATTCGTACTGGTGCCAACACCAAGCCAAGCAACACGGCAAGCACCCAGCCTTGCCGGCATTCTGAGAGCACAGACCCACCCGACCGATTGGCATGGAGCTCAAAGGTATCCAATTGTATGATGTAGAAAAAAAACAGGAAACGTTGACAGAAACAGGGAAAGAAGATAAATGTACAAATGACCTGAAATTTGTGTAAAATCCTCACCCCCCCCCCCCCCAACAGGTAAATTCAATTGCCGGCGTCTCTGTCTGAGGGAGGCTGGCAAATGTAAATGGTTCGCCGGAATAAAGATCAGCCTAACAGAACTCACAGTTGTTTTAATTCAATTGAATTCTTATTTTATCATGTAATGTAGAGAAATGTGAATGTTCATCAACAGGAATAAACTTTTAATTATCTTTCTTTTGTTGCTTCTGTGTTAGTTCCATGTGGATGTGCTGTTACTTGTATTGCAAGTCAATCAAAGTCTTTGTTTTCAATTCAAAGATGGATTGCGAATGCAATGATTTGAGTTGCGTATAATTTACACCTTTTCTGTTGGACTAATTATTTATTTATAATTGGCCAACTAACTTGGATGGTGGCTCTGACATGCTAGTATGGTGTTAGTGTGTAGTGCTCAACTTCTTCTTGCCTCCTTGCCTACGTATTTTGTATTGGTCAACAAAATCATAAGGAAGTAAGTTGGATCTAAAACACCTCAAAAAGGTACGGGCTCGGGTCACCTGGTTGTTTTGCGGGGTAAGGAGACGAATAATGCCCGTTCAAGTTTATACTGGACGCCACATGACTAATTAGTTTAGTGACACTTAGTTTTCATTGTGATTGAAGGAGGTCTCGTCTTAATTTCGATTTACTTGGATGCCAGAATGAAATATATCTGTAATGATTTCGATACGAAATTGTGACCGACCAATGCACCATGTTGTGGGAGTGTTAACTATCCGTACATGTTAATGTCGGAAGCTCACAATGATGCACACAACACGGCCCAAAATAGAAGTTGAATTGTTGAAACAATGTTGTTCTGTTTACCTATATGTGTGAAAGGGGCTTCTGAGAATCTGATCTCCTCACTCTTCTCATGGCTTTTTTGTCTTTGGGCCTTTGGTCCAAAACCCAAAGGATAAAACAAAAAGAAAACATGAAAAAGAATAGGAATGACTTAAAAAGAGAGATTAAAATTGAGTTCAGTTTGGTGTAACTCGTGTGAGTGCGTAATTAAAGAAGACATTAAAATAATTGATTGTGATAGAAATGAGTAAAGGGCTAACAGAGATGTTCACATACATGTGAGTGATTGTTACTCGGTTCTGATAGATTTATAAGACTCACATGCATCAACAGTTGACAGTTGCGTACTCTTTTGAATGCTAACTCACATGCATCAAAATGTATTTATACATATATTGTAGGTTTAATTTTTCTGGGTTTTGATGCATGAAAAATTCTGAATGTACAACAACATGGTCAGTCGAAGGGGGCAAATGGTAGAAAAAGGCTGCGGAAAGAGGCAGGGAAAAAGGATGTGGTGTTTGGATTTGTGAACTTTTTTGACGCATTGTTCACGAGCAGTTGCAGCTATTGATAAGAGGGCTGGCAACGAGTTACTTAAGCAGATCAGACAACATTCTTCTCCTATGGCTATGGGAGACGCAATGCAGAGACTAGCTACCTATTTTGCTCATGGTCTAGAAGCACGCATGGCTGGATCCGGTACTCAGATATACAAAGACCTTTTGTCCAAGCCAGCATCAGATTGCTTATGGTTTTCAATGGCCTTGCCTCATTCAACGTCTCTCGTCTAGACCTGGTGGACCTCCTCCAACAAACCTTCGGTTTACTGGGATTCTACTTCTAACTTCTACAACCGCGTTTTTGACCAGGGCTTTACTGGGATGGAACTTCCACAACCGGGTTTACTGGGATTGAACTTCAACAACCGGGTTTGCGTTTTTGACCAGTTACTGGGATTGAACTTCCACCACTTCTACAACCACGTTTTCGACCAGGGCTTACTGGGATTGAAATTCCACAACAGGGTTTTACTGGGATTGAACTTGTACAACCGGGTTTCGACCAACAGAATAGGACTTGTACAACCGCGTTTTCTACCACGGCTTACTGGGATCAACAAGAAGGGCGAAAGATAGACACTAAGGCGTTTACGAAGTTCAATTTGATTCGAACTCGAATTTGAAAAATTTAAACTGAGAATTGCAGGGCTTTACCCCGAAGGGAGCCCTTCCAGAAATTCTCAAAGGCCAAGGCTGAACCCAGGCCAATGAGGGGGTTTGGAAATAGTTTTCAACCAGCAATAGACGCGCCTCGGTTAGAACCTCATAAGCTGCGTCATTGCCCCAAGCGCAAAGATGCTTTGTAAGTTTAGCTTCTGGTCCATTTTATAATCCCTCCACCAGCTTCTCCTTTATCACTTGGGCGATGTGGGACAACAGCAACAAGTCTTATCTCACAATTGTATTGTATTCTGCGCTTTCCCATTCAACAGCCACCGGCTTTATCCAACAAAATTGCGTTTTTATTATGGGTAATGATCTTCTGAACTTTTATGAGTTGCAAATTTAGTTTTCCAATTACCCACCAAAGAATTTAAGGCTACAAGCTCATAATAAAATGGACAAGCTCATAACCCCTGGCTCCTCTGTTCTCGACCTCGGCTGTGCTCCCGGCGCTTGGCTTCAGGTCCTTTTTGGTCATTTCAAAATCCAAACTTTGTACTCAAATCTCAACTGTCTCCTCATAGCATTCATGGGTTTTTGTTGAAATTTGCAGGTGGCTTGCCAGAGTTTGGGTCCCCTAAAAAATGGCGGCCTTGTTGTCGGGATTGATCTCAAGGTCTCATTTTTTGCTATCCTTTCGAGTTAAATTCCCGTGCTTTTATCTGTTTATTTGATGATTTATAGAGTAATTGGGTTGTGAAATGCGGGATTTGCAGCAAGAAGGTGAAGGTTCCTGCTGATCATTGTGATTCAAGGGTTCAAACTGTTTTCCATGAATTTCCAACTAAAAAGCCAACCGTAAAACGTTGCTAGGATCCTCTTGCAGATGTAGGTTTACGACAAGGATTTATTGTTTTGCCGTTATGTTTGTGCAGCAGAAAAGGGTTTTCTGTGGTGCTGTCGGGTATGTGTCCCCTCGTTTCTGGAATCTCAAGTAGAGATGCAGCTTTATCGCTCGAGTTAGGCATGCAAGCACTGAATGTGGCTGTTGGTGGAGCAGCCTTAGCTCATTCAAACAACGAAATTCAAACGGAGGAAAGTAATGTTGGGGCAACTACGAGTTCAGATGATAACGGTGTATTGCGAAGGGGAGGCAATCTTGTGATAAAGCTACTTAGAAAGGCGTCGTTGTTTAGAAAGCAATCAGATTTGCAAACCGCTGTTTAGAAAGGCGTCGTTGTTGAGGCCTAAAGCTACTGATGTTATTTGGTTTTCACTTCTATATGCACGAACCAAGTTGTGATGGCATGCACATTTCTCATGTTCTTGGTCTTAAAAGAAGGATGAGAAAAAGAAAAACAGCAAGGATGAAGGAATTGACGAAACTTACGAAGACAGAGAGCTCCGGGAATGAACACTGAAAATGTATATATTTGAATTTCTTAATCGTTAGGGTTTGCATAGCACACCAGATAACACTTTACAAACTTCAAAACTTCGTGTGGGATTAACAAGAACCAAAGAAAAAGAAGTAAATTTGTGCCTTTCACTGCTGATAAATTACAGTATTCTTCTGACCGGAAAGAATAAGAGTATCTCCATTTACAAGATATCGCTTCATGTGTATGTGCAAGAGAGAATCATCGAATCTGAGTTCGTCCTAGTGACCAAAGACCGGTATCCTTCACTGACGTCTGAAATACCAAACAAAAAGAAAAAGGATCAGAAAAGCAGTGATAAAGTATTTTGGAGGGAAGATAAGGCAGCTTAAAATTTTGATCAGTGTAAAGATTGGATCATGATATCCATGCTTACATGTGTCTTCACAGATGGAAAGACGTTCCAGAATCTTAGAGTCTCATCCCCGGCACCAGTGACTATTGTCTGTGGTAAAAGAGATTTCATTTGAGCTTGTTAGAACTGAGATCCCGGCATTAGCAACTAGAAATTGTGCACATACGTATCGGGGGCAAAAACGGTGCAATACCTGACCATCCGGTGACATTGCAAGGTACAAAACTCGCATGCTATGACCGGTTAGATTGGCAACCTGTAAGTGCATTCGAATAGGAGTTGGATAGAAAGATTATAACTAGAAATATGCACTTTTTTCTGAATTTTCTTATGCGTCGAGTTGAGGTAAAGTTTTACAAAGTTTAAAATCACTAGAATGCAAACCTTTCCCATGGATGGATACTTCCACACCATAATTTGATTCTGGGAATACCCATGAGTGCTGACTATCTCATTGACATTCTTACTCCATGCAAGATTGCAGACCTACAAGTCGACTTGTGTGAGTTGAGGGTATTCTCCTTTATTCCCATACGCATAAACAGAAACAAAAGTCTACCTGGCTTCCTGTGTCGATGCTGTTCAATTGGTGGCCGTTTGTAGTGTTCCAGAACCGAATACATCTGTCAGCAGTTCCGCCTCCAGATGCAAGAAGGCCACTCTGGTGGGGTGACCAAGCAATGGCCTTGACTGCAGCTGTGTGCTCTGTCAGTCTCAAAGCCGGTTGCTGAGACTGCTGGTTCCAGACCAAGAGCTGCTCACCACAAGCCACTAAGTAAGTAAGCCATTGACTAAAGCATAAGAGAGCAAGAGAAGAGAACACGAATGTGGAAAAGATTAATTAAACACAAGTTTGTAATGGCTACCTGATTATCATTGCCACCGGATGCAAGTTCCCTGTCATCGTTGGACCATTTCAGCCCACATACCTGAATAATTGAAATTCGAAGAAAAGTTAATTTTGTTTGCATATTCCCAAGAACGTCATTTAAGTACTTTTGAAGTCTTCATACCTCAGACTTGTGGCCAACAAGCTTGCTGATATAGTTGTCTGGGACTCGAAGGTCGTGTTGAAGTATATTCCGATCTCGGCTCCCTGAAGCTAATATGCGCGAGTTCCACGCCAAGACTCCGGTCCTTGTTTGATGCCCGCCCATTGTTCGGACCCTCTTGCACTGCGTCCCATCCCAAACCTAGAACAAAACATCACAATTAATGGCCATCTATGTATCAAGTGTATAAAATCGGAGGACAACCAATTCAAACAAATAGCTACCTGAACTCGACCAAGACTTGTGCCAATCGACAAGTATGAACCCTCCCGTGTCCATTGGACAGAGCACACGCCGTCATTAGGCCCCAAGTCACACAGTTTTGTCACCTGAGGAAACACAATACATCACAAACCCACTATAAAATGAACAACAGTGGCAGCAGAGAGAATTTTCAAATTAGATTTCTATACCACGGAACGGCAAAGTTGTAAATCTGTCATTAAACTAACCTTGCTGTTTGATGCACTCCAGAGATAAACACTGGTGCCCAGTCCAACTGCAAGGACATTTTGGGAGGACCAGTCCACAAGGTTCAAGTAAAAGTCATCTTGTAGTGACGGAGCATCCAGAACCTGCAACCAATTAGAGCCTTTGAAATCAGCCATTGCATTTTCCCCAATAAACCCCTTCTTAAGGGGGGATCCGCTCCACTGTTCATGGAGCGGGATTATAAACAACACATTGATAGATATACGATAAAATAGCAAGACATTATTGACACCATATAAACATCACAAAGACACATGTGACATCCATATCGACATCTATATCAAATAAAAACACAATTTTGACATAATATCAATAGTTTGATGACATATATCGGGTATCCCGTGAAGTTACTGCAAATTAGCATAGGAAATGCAGCTTTTCAAATCGACCATTCCCTTTAATCCAATCCATCAGATCAACTTGTTACTGCACTACAATTACACTAATTAAGTTAAATTGAGCTGAATTAAGCTAAGTTAATATATTTTATCACCTTTTCCTTGGGAAGATTTGATCTTTCACACTCTTCCAAAATTACCATTAAAATTAAAGATCAAAGGAGGGAAGAACATGGGATAATTAATTACCTTATGGGGTGTCTTGGGGACCTTGCGAGGAGGCTTGGGAGGCGTAGTCTCGCTGGAAAACCCACTGTCATTTCTCAGAGGGGACGGCGAGTAAGGCGAGTTCGGGCCCGAGTTCTCCGTCTTGAACCGCAACATGTTCTTGCTGGGACTCATGGGCGACGCTGCACCACCACCTCCGCCACCTGCAGGAGAAAAAGACCCGAAATCAGACCCGAAAAGCTCCGATTTCAACAACCTGGCATACGCCTCGTTGCCTCCTTCTTTCACCGGCGAGGCCTTCTCGTTGAGCCCGAACGTGTGAAGCCGCGACGAGGATCTGCAGGGGATGAATCTGTCGCTGCAAGTCGAGGACTTGGACGGCGAGGACAGGTTCGAAATCGCCCGACAAGAACCCGGCGACGCTGAGAGGCTCGAAACCGCACGAAAAGAACCCGAAACGGAATCGAGGCGGAGCAGTGTCTCGGACATCCCTGTGGGGAGGTTGAGCCCCGATTTCCTGGTTTGAGGTGACTCCATTGCTGGGTTCTGTTGGATGCGGTTCTTGGTTGCTTGGAGGAGGAGTTGCCTGGTTGCTGGGTCTGAAGAATGTGATGATATCATACAGCTAATTGGTATAATTAATGGGGTTTTTGAAGAGAGAAGGAGGAGGCCAAAGGAACAGAAATGCAAGGAAAGGCTTCTCTCTCTTTCTCTCTCTAGAGTTTCTCTCTCTTGGTTCAGTGTGGCGGCAGACTTGTAACGGTCGAATTATCGTGGGGTTTATAGGAGCGGTGCTGGGTTTTATCTTTCCCTTTTTTATTTTTTATTTTCTGTGAAAAAATTGTAATATGTGCAGTGTGCATGTATAGAATCCTCCAACGGTCATTTTTTGCATTGATCGAGCTCGTCTAAAGCTGCCAGTTTGGTTTTGAAGTTAATTCTTAATTGCTTGGCCTTTAAAGCCTACTGTGATTTTAGTACGTACTATACACCGGAGTTTTTCGTTGTTGGATTATTATCTATTAGATTAATAATTGTACATCCAAGTATTTATTACTCAACGTTTAGTGCTATCCACTGAAATATAGTAAAATTCTTTATTTTGTGGAGGGATTGAAAAAATTTAGACTAAAAGTGATACTAAACCACGTGTTATAATGTGACTAGCAATAGATTAATATCTCAGAAAACAGATTTATTAAATGTGTTATAATATCGATGCATCAATAACGAAATGTTACTGTGTCATGTAATGCCAAAGAAGTTCTTTTAGGGATCTTTTAGGGATTGGTTTTTGGATTGAATAAGTCCGACGGTCACTCAAGTACTGCCTACTAGGGCAACTATCACACCGAATGAGACAATCTAAAGAGAATAAAATCCAAAGTAAAAGTGAAAGAAACCCTACAAATGACATGGTATGGAAGCCCCTGCACAAGTTTAGGTAGATTGCCACATAAATTTGCAAATGACACATTTAGTAAGAAAAAGTTGTTTGAAATTGAGATGCTCATCGTCAATGTTTAACATGTTCTCTGCAATCTACGTTTGACAACATCAATAATGGCATATATATCAAGGCAAAAGGGTGACCTAAACAACTACAATGTATAATACCGAAATTGGTATCGGCGAACGCAGTCTTCACCCTTCTCATAATAGTCTTCCTTACTGAAAGTTTGTGTCGGGAAGTGGGAGGCGGCGGCGTAAGCGGAAGCTCCACGCCATGCATCTAGAATTGGATCCAATGCCTTGACTATCCTTATGGGTGAACCACACGGCCGAATCATCCGGATTCCTGCCTCCAAGCGCTCGCTCATGCCAGGAAAAAGACTACTCCCACCAGTCATAAATATCGAACTGGTTAGCCTCTCCTCCAGCTCTTGGCCCTTAGTTGGCAGCCTCCTCAGCGACACCCCAGCCATCTCATCTAAGCCTGCCTGGTCGATTCCAATCCAGTTGGGACAAAATAAGACCTCTGGGCACCTGAACCTTTCAACACCGAAAACAATTTGAAAATCTTCCTGGGTAAGAGGACGAAACTTTGGTGCTTCAGCAGATTGAGGGTTTGCAATATCTGGTTTGGGAACAAATGTCGGGTCCACTTCCTATCAAAGCAATGATCCAAAATGAATAATTCGGATGAAAACAACAACGGTAAACCACAGCCAGTAAGTGAACCAGAATAAACAGACCTTGAGCCTAGAAGAGAGACGCGCTAGCTCTGCTTCATCCACATCTGGTCCCTCATCATCATCATCGTTATCTTTGCTCATGAGTTTGTATAATTGCCAGTCTTCATCTTTTGCGCCAAAAGTATCCTCACCCTTGCCGCGATCAAAAGCTGCTGTTGTCAAAAGGCGCATCCTTTCCCTCTGTGCAGCATTTAATCTCTCGCCACGGCCAACATTTCCAGAAAAATTATTTCCATTTGTATGACTCCCACCATTTGTCTTAAGCCGTTTTCTCTGTTCAACTTTCTCTGAAAGATCTTTATATTTAGCATGCAACTGCTCTAAATAAAGCTCCGGGTTTTCTCTACAATAAGGAGACAGAGAAAATAATAATTAACGAGGAGATAGTACACATTTCCAAAACTTATAAAATCATCATAAGGAATCTAGAATGCTAAATAGTGAACCATATAAAATCTTAATTTTAACAAACATGAATGGTTTTCTCTCCTTAAAGCCTGACCACAATAAATTGATTTTGTTTTACGTTGCCAAAATAAAAAATCATGTGTCAGCACATACAAACGTTTTTTCTCATCTTGTTGATTTCTCTTTTCCCGCTCTAATTCTTCTTCATGACGCTTCTGTTTAGCTCGCTGCCGACCTTCAGATGTGGTTTTTAGAAACAACTGTCTCTTTTTCTCCTTCAGCTGTAAAGAGAACAGTACCAAAGGACTACATTAATGATGATGTGAAAACCAAAAAGTAAGATGAATATAAGGAAAAGGCTCAAATGCTGTCTGGTTGACGCTGTCTTCATATGTTAGGTTTACCGAGAGGACCTCAGGTTTTTCGAGTCATAAACAAGTGTTAAGAGCAATGAATTGTGTGCATTTTATGCACACATCCTAAAAGTGCAATACACAACGAATTCAAAATGGTGGGAAAGTGAAAGAAAGTTAGCATAAAAGCATACCTGCTCAGGGGTGAGCATGTTGTCAGGTATATTTAAAAGAGGAAATCTTTCGCTTCCTGCAGGATCCGTCTTCTCGTCAAGCTCAGCTTGTTCACCCTTTGGTTCACCTTTTGTCTTCAGTAACGATTGTTTTACCTTCACCAGGGCAGATTCTACTTCCTTCTTGGAGACATAGCCAGTGGCTGACAAGAACGATGGTATATCAGGCTCTTCCACCTGTTCAAGCTGTTTTAGAAGAAACTCCAACCCGTGTGATTCATTCTCCAGTTCATTTATTCTAGAAGATCTCTTCGCCTCAGCCATTTCTCTCAATCGTTGACCTTGTTTCTCTTTAATGGCTGCCTTTCTTGCAATCTCTTCTTCGGAAGGGGGCTCCTCAGTAGGTGGTGGAACCCATGGAAGCTGCCACATCCTTGTTTTATCTTCAGCTTCCTTTGCCCCCCTCTGTGAAAACAAAAAAATATATCAACAGTTAACTAACCAGATTGGGATAGGCGAGTGGATTGGAAAAGGCAATCATCAATACCTGAAATAACTGAGCTTCTGACACATAATCTAGAGCAATGTAACAGTGCTCCATCTTCAGGTCTTCAACCTTCTCCCATGTAAGCCTAGCCCTGTTGCATTAGATACACATAATCAGAAATATTACTCAATCGGTCCCCCATTCAAGTGAACTGGAAACCAACCAAATTATACTCACATGTGATGAGGGTATTTAAGTGAGAGAAGTTGCTTCATATAATCAGTGATGTGGTACCCACCAATGTTAGTTCGACAGCTTCCATTATATACGGGCTCACCATCAATAAACTGGGAATGACATACACAAAAATGATCAACCTAGCAATCAAGAGAGGTCTTGGGTATGTTATCATCTTTATCAATTTCTTAGTTGTTCTGAAAATATGAACTGAAGTAGTGGAATTCCATACTGAAGATTTGCTTGAGGCCAATAAAACTAGATATGTTTTCCATAATCCCAACCTATAAATCCCACAATGAATCATGATAACATACTGAGTAACCAATTTGTAAAATAATGCTCACTTAAAGAGGTACTAATGAAGGTATTTAGGGAAAACAAGAATCGCAACAGAAAATTTTAAACTACAGCTTATTTATCATTATATTGACAATCAGAGATGTAATGAATGCTAATACACAACTAATTTGGCATGTAAACCACAGTCTTGGATATTTTTCATTACTATCAGTCATTAGTTAAGCAATTACCAAGACCAAGAAAGCATACCGGAATAACATGAGTAGTGGTAAAACCAGGACAGATAGCAAGACCATCTTTATCACAAACCCCATGCTGCTGATTATACTTATAGCTGAATGCAGCATCGACACCATATGCTGTCAGTACGGAAACAAAAAAAATAAAAAATCTAAACAAAAATAGACATATTAAAGCGAGCAAAAACAACACAGGACCAAAGAGCCAGTAAGGAAGCATGTCTGAAGAGAGGTAAAATTTTAAGTTACTGTTGATACCTATAGATGGAACTCCATATGTCTCAAACAAAAGTTCAGCCATTTTACTACGAGAGTGAAATGGGTTGCACACGCATTCAGTAATCAGGATCGGGTGATCAATCTGTTCTGCCCTCAAATGAACACAAAGTTTAGGAAAAGGTCTTACGAATATATAAACTGATCTGAAACCTTACATTAAAAAAAAAAAATTAAAAAGCATTCAAAATAAATGACTTTGCATATGCTTGTAACGATCTAAAAAAAAAAAAAGAACACTATTGCACATCATTCATGCAAAATGGTATTGGCAATCTCATTAAAAAGAACTGGCCTCAAGATAGACAAAATCATGGTAGAAAAGAAAACAGCTTTTAACAAATGAACCTTCATAATCAAAATCTAGAGCTTCAGCAAGTATAGTAAAACGAAGAAACGAAGGGTCCATTTTGAATCATACCTGTGATCCATTTGCACCCAACCGATCAAAGGCAAAGTCAAGAATCTACAGACGCAAGAGACTATTAGTAAGGCTACAAGTCTAAGATTGCTGCATGCAAACCAGAAAAGATTGATGCATTATAAATTTTAGACAAGGTGTACACCAAAATCATGTAAACTTTTCATTTCGAGCCGGTAGCCAAGCTAAAGGCGAAGCCAAACATGAATTGAGTGCGCATACCAATATAGAACATAATCATTAGTAAACTGAACTTACATATTCCATAATTTCAAACTGGAAAACAACATTGTTGTCAAAAGCTGAGCGGGGTCCCGACCGCGTGCAATCAAAGTATTTCAACAATGCAGGATCATGGTCTCCAACAATGGTCACAGTTTCCCCTGAATACAGAATTATTATTATTATTATTTTATTTTTATATATTTCTTTAAAGGTACCACCTTCGATAATAATACAAAATTATACAAGAAAAAAGCTTCTTGAACCTTGCAAATTAAGCTATCAAAATACATAACAGTGAGAAAATCGAGCGTACCGGTGGCCTTGTGGCGCGGCCTCTGAACAATGTTGCGGAAAATAACACGAGGCTCGGCCTCTCCTGCCCACCTGAAAATCCCGCAGAAAAAAAGTGAAAATTAACAAAAATGGCCATGAATTAAGCACGCAGAAGTTGAAATTAGGGTTCTTGCGAGGTTATACCCGATGCGAAAATAGGAGGCGCCATTGTCGATGACGATGGGAGTGGAGGAAGGGAAGCGTCTGTAATCGGACTGCCGTTGAATTTTGGAGATAAACGGCATTTCGAATGGAGGGAGCCGAGGCCGTGCCTGCGTTTTGTGCCCTAGCTTTCTCTGCTTCTTCTGTTGCAGTTCGAGTGTTCAACCATGGTAAAGAAGAAGCAGACTTGCAGTCCCAGAAGTGGGCCGGTTCGGGTTTTCAAGCCCACGGAAGTTTCGCTCTAACCGGTTTTGCCGCCAAAAGATTGGACCCGCTCTGTAGTTTCTAGCGCTTTTTCCACTTTACTGGCCCCAAAGGGCTGAGTTGGGCTCAGACAAAGCCCATAGTTGGGCTTTGTATCCCTCTCGCGCCATAGGGGAATTTACTTGGATGAAATTTTGGAGGTCAATGGTAACATGAACAAATTTTTTAGTCGGAGTAAGTTTGAAAAAACTCAACCTAATTTGTTATGTGCAAGTTTATAGCTCCTTCTTGTGAAGCTAGTAGTATAAATTTTGTTTTATGTCCACGATGTATGGTTTAATCAAGCGTGCTCGCTTTTTAGTGGAATGTTAATCTGTATTGACCATTTGTGACTGGTGGCTGGAAGATGAGTTTATATTTTATATGTTGTTGACGCTCATCCTGCATTACGAATGAAACTTGAATTTGATGAAAAAATAACAGTGATTCGATGACTCTTCATTCTCAATTTAGTCTAAGTTAATATTTACAAAATCGTCTAATTTTACTTGATGACCCTTTTCAAGTGATTTGTTTCCATTTCACAAAAATTATTGTATCGAATTCGCCTTTGCTTGAGGACCCTTTTCTTTAATTCCGTTTTATACAAGTAATAGTGGAGGAGATGCACACGAAATCGAACACAATACCTCAAGTGTACGGATAAATGTTATTAATGATTTAAATTACAAACTTACTAAAAATAATAGTTGTAAATAATGAAAATTGTGAAATTTCAACCCTCAAATCTTACATGAACTTGATATTCACTTCATAGTGGTTAGTGTCCTTTCCCATCTAATTTTACCGCTCCACCGGAAATATCATTTGCACATATGATCGTTGTCCAAAACTTGGTAGTTTTTCCACCACCTACCAGAGTTGAGCCTTACGATTTGACAACAAATGAAATGAAAATCAAGAATTATAAAACCAAAAGTGTTAATCTTTTTTATGCACGAGAAGTAGTTAAATAATTTAACTAGTAACATCGCCCAACATTTACTTGGAAAGAGGCATGGAGTTCACATGTGAAAGTGAAGGACAAATAATAGTGATGAAGGATTGAAACTAAGGCGAGGTGATGAAACATTGCCGGTGAGGATCGTCCTTTAGGGATTGAATTATTGTGCATTGGCAATGGCACAGCCAAATCTCACTGATTAAAGAACACATGGAGTACAAATGATGTGTCTTATTGTCCTAGGAGGAATCATTGAGGTTTGGGATCGATATATGTGCATTGTTATTTGTTAGCTGTCTAACATTGGATACACTCTTATATTTCACTCTTCAAGTGTATATATCTAGAGGTTTATTAAGGGGTACTCATCGATCCTCTTCAATTAAGTAATCAAAAATACGTTTACGATTAATTGAAGACACTTTTACCACTTAGTATTATGGTCCAGTGATATTTCTCTTCACTTAAAAGTGAGAGGTCTTAAGTTCGATTCTCGCCAAAAGCGAATTTGAATCACATTATTGTTAGCTCATTGAGTAAAACCTCTCTAAATTAATATTGCATAAAGGAATAACCTTTTTAAAAGTCATAAAAAGCTATGGTTTCAACTTGGAACCAGCTATGTATAGGAATAAACTTCACATTGTAATCAATTATAATTTTCTTGGTCCTATCTTAAGGAAACACACCTCCATGTAATTATAATTTTTGCTTCAAGTTGGGGTTTGATGCTTTCTTTTTGCATAATCAACACAAATATTTTTAGTTAACCGATTTTTCACATTGACCTTGGGTGGGCATGATTGTTATTGACAGAGAAAAAAGAAAAGGTATTCAACACCCTTTATAACACTGAAGAGGTTCCATCATAAAACTAATTGGTAATATGAGGAATAGCCCAACTACTTCAAAGTTGTTCCTTTCATCAATGTGAGATTTATACTCAATAATACACCCCTTAGACAAACAACTCGAGTGATGTGGAGCACAAGTGGTTGTGGTTGTTAGGTTTCACTTGGAGCACAAGTGGCTGTACTTGAGTGACGTGGAGTACAAGTGGCTGTTAGGTTTCACCTGAAGCACAAGTGCACAAGTGGCTGTACTCGAGTGACGTGGAGCACAAGTGGCTGCTAGGTTTCACCTGAAGCACAAGTGATTGTTAAGTTTCACACGTAATACCATGAAGAAAGTTAGGATTCCAACATGAAACCAATTGGCAATATGGGGAGTAACCCAACTACTTATAAGTACATGCAAGGTCTCTCCTCTCATTAATGTGGGATTCATCTTCAACATACACAACGGAGCATTGGGCATTAAGAAACAATGCCTTGAAGTACAAGTAAATAAAATACATATGTGCAAGAATAAAATAATTTGAGCCCAAAGAATCTTATTTAGAAAATGCAACATTTGTTAAGGATAAATAAGTTAATAAATAATAATTTTTAATTACACCTCAATTAAAAAATAACTCCTCTAAAGTTAATAAAAATTATTTGTTCCCAACTTTATAAGTTTATAAAGGTTTTAGTGTATTCTAACTAAACGCATTTAACTTCTTAACCTTTGAAGAACCCAGATGCTAGCTAGATATAGCGACTCCTTTTATTTGGAAGAGTGAAATTAGGGTTTGAAAGGGAGATTGTCTCACTCTCCAACATCTCTTTTTCGGGTTTACTCTTCTAACCAGTTTCCTTTTGACACGCGCAAAATCCCGAAGAACATGATCACTTGCGTACCAATCAAACCATGGCAAGTTGCTTGTACGTTGCAGCCGAGAGAGATTGACAGAGAAAGCTAATTAATATATAAGATGACTCCAAGTGACAGGCCAATAAGACATTTTCTTAGATATGTGAATGAGGTAACATGGCGTCATATCATCACATCGATCTGATGGAACAAAATGGCCAGAGAAATGGGGAAATGTAAAAATATGTTTCAAACCGTAGTTTCTTTTCAGAAATGAAACCCTTCCCTATGTGGCTATATAGCTATGCCATGAGAGCTGCATTGCATGGCATCACGAACAATTACTACCCAATGTATACGTACTTTTACTTTCCATCCATCATTGCTCCGCTTGAAACTGTTGATTTGATTGAGTTCGGATCTTCGTCGGATCCTCTTTGTGAGAATATTGAGAATTCATGAATCGTATCCATTCATCGTACATCGTACGGTTATAAATTATTTTAAATATTTTTATTTAAAAATAAACATAAACAGTATTTGACAAAAATTGACTGCACGATGTACGATAAACAGACAAGATTCACAGATCCTCAGGATCCTCGCAACAAGGATCCAGGGAGGATCTTGTTGGTATTTGATTACTCAAATGCAAATCTAAATATAAATTAAATATATAAAGGGGGTGCTACCAACACACCAATTTTTACCTCTTACAGATTCCTTGTTAATTAATGTTATTTGATATTTTTTAATTCATTTGATTTGACAGTTCCAAACAATTGAAATGAGTGTGTAAGAGATAACAAAAGATCTGTAAATAGGGCACCCTATATAAGTATGAGAGAGAGAGAGAGAGAGAGAGAGAGAGAGAGAGAGAGAGCAGTCTAAGAGCTGTAAAAGAAAGGACCTAGCTACCAAAACGGGAAAGTATGAACCTTACGAGCAAGAGCCCCGCATGGCACAGTTCATGTCTGTCCACCTCAACACACTTCACATCTACGTACGTATACTCAGTCAGAGTCATATTCCTCCAAACCCAGAAAGAAAAGCCAATTAACCTTTTTCTCCTGTGATCATCCATCTCTCGACTCTCGATGCATGGGATCACAATTTGATATATATCTTTGTCACCAACACGACTACCAAAAAATTCTCCATTTGCTTTTGTAGTTCAACACACAAACAAGTCAAGACTCGTAAGATAAATCCTAGTTAGTTTATCTAAAGTTCTATACACATGGTACTACTACGTACAACAATTAATGGTAGTTTGGATACTTTCAATTCGGCTGGGACAAGTATTTTTCCCTCAATTGCCGATGTCTTAATTAGTAAAAGAGCAAGACCTTTGGAGTTTTAGGGTTTAGGGTTGAAAAAGTAGAAAGCCAGAGTGTATGTTATGCTCAAATCAGTCGTCTATAAAACTCAAGAGAGCTCTTAAAGATTTTGACGAATCATTAAGTTTACAAAATTAATAACTGTAGCATGATACTTTTTGGTCGAAACTTGAAACATATATAACTCTGGGATCAATAGGTAGAGGAGAGAAAAAGTTGCTATATAAATAAAAGTATATATCTCTAGTACATCTGAGCTAATGTCGAGACACACCAAAGCAAAAAACAAAACAAAAAGTGGGAAAGAAAAATGAGATAGCGTGTTGAGAAGAAATGAAGAAAAAAGGGCACCTGAAATGAGGCTATACGATTTGTAGAACGAGGACATTGTGTTTTCTAAATGGGGTAAGCTAAACCTATATATACAAGTGCAAATTGTAATGCAATGTAGCTGCCTGCAGTTGTCTTGTGTCAAAACACAGTCCAGACGATCCTCAGCGAGATTTCAGGGCTTCGTTTTTGACAAATCATTTCAGAAAACAGTTTAGGCGGTGCGCCCAGAAGGCAAGAAAGTAGAATACTAGGTTAGGGTTTGTGAAAATTTATTGTGCTTTGTTTTATGACATGTACTGGTGCAATTGAGGATTAGCTGGATATGTGATCAAAGATTTAGGGCTCGTTTGGAAGAGTTTTGAAAATGACTAAAAGTGCCTTTAGAGAAAATATTACTGGGCTCCAAAAGTGCTTGAAGTGCTTTTTGCAAGAAGTCCAGTTATGTGTTTGTTGCATGAAGCACTTTAAATGTTTTTCAAGTATTCACTTGCATTTTTATTAAGGATTAGTTCCCAAAAAAAATTTCACCAAAGACGTTTTCAGTTATTTTAAAAGCACTTCAAAACGAGACCTTAATGATAAATATTTAAATATTCTTATGTATACTATACACTGCATATTAAAAGACTTTAGGGTTTATACCGAAGATTTAATAATTAAATATCTAAGTATTCTGGTTTATACTATATATGCTAGTGCGTATTAGAAAACTAGGTTTATAATGTTTGTTGGTTCCTCTAACGAAAGTAAAATACCAGGGCATGGTAAAATAAATTTTGTATAATTCGAAAATTAATAATTTGCAATAACCTTAAGTTAATAAAGTCTTTCAATCGAGTTTTTCAAATGGTAAACAGAAAATATCAGAAAAGTTACTTGGAGAAAGGTCTTAAATTAATCGTGCCTCCTAAGAAGACTATGTATCGTAATTAACACTTTATTAATTAGTTAAGCATAAACTATTCTTCTTAAGATGGTGCGCATTAACAAAAGAACAAAACAAAAAGGAAAAAGAAAATTGAAAGACTTGTTTGGAGGTAGTGCTTACGAAAATCTATAGCAGGCTTGGATTTCGTTTTAAAAGAAGACAAGGCGGTTGTAGGACACGAGAAGAGCACGAAGTCCCCACCGGCCACTGGTTCAAAAGGAATATTTCTCAGCAGATTAAAAAACAAACAAAACCTCTCTCTCTCTCAGCACCCAGCTGATAGATAAGCAGATCTTTTGTTTTTCCTCTTGCCATGGCCTGTGGCATTGGCTGATTGGCACGTGAAAATGATCCAAGTCACCATACTTGGGGCTCCTAAAGCTTTCTGAACATATTTTAATTTTATTAGAATGGTTCCAAAAGCTGCAATTTAATTAGAATGGTTCCACTAATGATATTGTAAACAGTAAACCAACATAACTCTCCTGAACTGTTGCACAAGCTATCTAGTGTTATGTTCAATATACTACCTCAAAGAACGGTTGAGAGAGACTCCAACTGATATGGTTAAATATGTGGTGCCATATTAATTATAGTTATAATTTCTTAAGCTATATATATTGACCAAGTCACTGATACTCGAGGCAATTTTTTTTTTCTTCTGAAATGTTAATGATCATATGTTGAAAAGATAAATAATATGTAGTGCATTGCATGATTAAGACCTTGATGGTTCAATATTTCAAATAAAACAAAGGTATCAATTATATGCAGACCTACCCTATGGATCCAGTATATAATTATATTGAAGATTTTATAATTTCATGCTAATTAAAACACATAAGCTTTATATTCTTGGGGAAGACGTCAAACGAGGACTAGATAGCTTGAAGCACTTCTATGCATTGTTGCTCTTTATTCACAAATTGGTGGGGAATTCTAGCGTTTGTGATGTGTTGCAGTGTGTAAAACTTATATAGGCATCACATCTCAAGTTAATACAACCCACTAACGGATCCTAAAAACCCTAATATGCTTATAACTACAAAACTAAAGCCATGAAATTGTATTCCAGCAGCAACCTCTTAGCCTATAAGATATTAATCCGGGTTTCACTATTCCTTGAGCACAAGAAATAATTCACTAATTATAACTCTAATCTACTCTATTTCAAATACAACTGTGTAAATTTACCAATTAGAATAAGTAGACGTTTCTTTATATTGTTTTTGTTATGTAAGTGATATTAGGAATTAGTTTTCATTTTAATCCCTAAAAAGATCATTTTTTTAATAATACAATATGTAAGATAAAAAACGAAAAATAGTCCCTTGACTTGTGTCCACATCAGCTTTATATTCCATGTCAGATTTAATTAATTTTTGTTGGATTTATTGTATTTTTAGCTTGACTATATTACCCTTAGGCTCAATTGTTTTAGGGATTCGAACACAAAAAACAGGTTTGAAAAGCATCAAGTGTTACAAATCTTAACTAATGTATAAGGCCTAACGAATCAATAATGCTGGAATCATCGGACCTAATGGACTAAAACATAAAAATTAAATACAAACCATACCAAATTGACTGTACCGAATCTATCTAACCTAAACTATATAACGTAACAACCTAATTGACCGTACTAAAACTATTGGACCTCAACTAGTACAACATACCAGTTTGTTATTTACATCACATAACCAAACGTACCAAATCAACCGAAAGAACCAAACAATGCAAAATCGCCACATAGGCCTTTCAACACACACATGGTATGCATTGTAAAGTAATCATTTCTTTGCTAAGACAATTTTTGGATGTAAATTAGTGCATACGTACTGCACACAATATCAGTATGAGAGCTTCCAAAAGTATGACAATGGAACTGGTTACACAATATCAGTATGAGAACTTTCAAAAGTATGACAATGGAGGTTATGTTTATGGTAATAAACTGATAGTGAATCAACGGTTAGGATTTTAAAACTTTGATGGTGGAGGTTACGTTGAAGACAATGATCGATGACATTCTTGTAAATAGTAGTAAAATCTATGGTTTTGTTATAAGTGATATGTCGTGGTGCATTAAAATAAATGATCTTTTCTGAATATATAAGGGCTAATTATATTAGCACCTCACAAGTTGTTGAATAAACTCCACATACTTAATACACTCCACATTTACTTTTTCAATTAAAAATTATCTTAATACACCCCACTTCCTTCCCCATAATATTAATACCCTCACACCCCACATTCTTAAAATACAACTTACATTTTCTACATACACCCCCACATTTCTTGTTGTAAACTGAAATAGAAAGAAACGAAGTTACCCGAAAAATGTAGAAGCCTTGAGTGGTGAGTGATTCTTGGGATGAGTCGCGGTCTAAGTCGCTCTCTTTAAGACGTTTCGCGCCACTGCCCAAAGTGTGCAAGCAGTTTTCAAACACCACGTCGTCCCCAGGATAAAACAGCCCAGAACCTTCTTCTTCTGATAGGTTCTTCCTTGCACAATGAAAGAACCTTCGAACTCACACCTTTTCTATATGTTGCTTTTAGAACTCAATTTAAAAAAAAAATAATAAGCTGTTGTTTCTTTTTCTGCTCTCCATTTTCTTCGAAACAAGGAACATATATATATGCAAGACAATTAAATATACGTTTCAAATTGTTGATATTCAAGGGCTTGAAAATCTTTAATAATAAAAACTGAAGAAACCAAAACTGTCAAATAAAAAACGTACATATTCAAAGGTCAAATAAAAAACGTACATATTCATACCTAACAAAAGGAATGTACAGGACCTAATCTTCTTCTCTATTCAGAGAAGGAATCCCACCATTTAATATGAGAAGCTTTCTTATGTTTCAAAAGTAGTGGATGAGATTACTCCTCATCAAAAGGTAGGATTAAATACAATTTAGGTTATATATATATATTTATTTATTTATTTAATGATTGTAATAAGTCCAAATATAAATACCACAACGGACAAAAACATAGCAATTAAAATATTTAAATAAAAACATATTTATTCCAACATTTCTCAAATCTTGTAACACTCATTTTTAATTTTGCCGAATGATTTCAAACCATCTGAACGTTAGTTTGCCGAATGATTTCAAATTGAATGATTTGAAAAAAAATGTTTAGGTTCATTTGAACGTTTTTCAATAACAATAATAATGATTTCAAAGCTACCATATTGTTTCCATTTTCTTGTGCATATTTTGGTCTAACCAAGTTGACCTACAAGAAAGCACCTTATGAATGTCATTGACTCAATCTGCAATCAGTTCGCTTGCCATGGTTTTTGAATTATGAGATTCATAAGTGCTAATTCTTGAATTATTCGATTGAGTGAGATTAAATAATTATCGATGTCGTAGAAATCACTAAAACAAAGAAAAATATGAAGTCTTACCTCATGTAAAGCTTTCGAAACACTGATTTTATGTTCCGGTCAAAAATAATTTTTCTCAATCAACATGTTTGTAGTTTCATTGCTTAGGGTTTTATTCAACAATGGAGGGTGAGAGGGGTTTTGATAGTTGAAGTAGATAAATAATACGTTAAAAGTAATTTGGGGTATATTTAGAAAATTTTTATTTTTTTAAACCTAATAAGGTCAAAATTGTAATTGCATAGTAGAGTAAATAAGTTATTAATATTAAATTTTAATGTGGGATACATTCAATACTTTGTGGGGTGCTAATATAAAATGTCTATATAAAACATTTCAGGTTATATTCTAGGAATTATCTTATTGAGGCTCTTATCTCTAAAATCCCTTTTTGATTTGTTGGTAGGTCATAAATGGAAAGCTCCTCTTTGGATCTCTTCCACCAAAGCTTGTGGATCAAGTGATCCAGACTATTAAAATTTGATTTAACGGCTAAAAATAGAGGCCATTTTAAAAGTTATAATAATTTAGTCGTTTGATCAAATTTCAAGGGCCTGGATTACTTGATCCGTGAGCTTTGATGAAAGAGATCCAGAGAGGATCTCTTTCCGTCATACATAAACTTCTTTTAGAGGAAATATCTGAAAAGATGCGAGTGATGTAATTATAATCGAAGCTTAGACTCCACTGAAATATCTTCCTACTAAAGAAAACACAGTAGTTGGAGGGAGTTGATTTAGGATTAGGATTCACCCCCCAAAACAAAATTTAGGATTAAAGAACAATAATAATTAAAGCTATAGTGGAACAAGGATCCTTTTTGGATCATCTTTGTGAGGATTTCAAGGATCCTCCAATCATATTTGTTTATCGTATATCGTGCAGTCATTTTTCATCAGGTACTATTTATATTCAATTTTAAATAAAAAAAAATTACAATGATTTTTAATCGTACGATGTACAACGAATATGATTGGAAGATCTCTGGGTTCTCACAAAAAGAATCCGAAGAGGATTCTTTTTCTTGTATTACACAGTCAAATATCAAATAATTAATAAAGCAAACTTTGTCTTGATCTTAGAGCTGACTAGCAGAAACCTCAGCAACCCGTACGAGGTGGAGTCTCAGGACTAAAGAGATCAAGAGTGTCTTCCGTGAGCGCGCGTTGCTTGCTTTGATCCACTACTTCGTGTTCGACGCCATGTCCCTCTCTCTCTCTCTAGTACAATTTCAGCCACGTCAATGTCACATCAACTCTTTATATATACGGATCTCACTGGTTCAAAGTTGTAAATCGTATGTCAGAATCCCGCACCGTCCACCCAATAATAAGCTTTGTATAATTACAGTGGGACTTCTACTGCTATCAACTAATCTAAAACCATTGTTCTTTTTCTGTTCGGACTGAAACAGTTGATTTATACTCTTTGTATAATATAAAACTAGCAATTGTAGGCATATTATAAATATGCTTATTCAAATTTTGTACATATACAAAGAGAGAAAATATAAAGAGGTCGTTAAAATTTTTTGATGACGACTTTTAAATAATTTTTCGTCGCCTAAGAGGTTGTTTATATCTTTAGTGATTGTTTTTGAATAATTATTTCGTCACTAAAAATTTATTTTATTTGGAACAAAATTGTGTAAGAGAAAATAGAGGTAACTAATATGGTTATCTGGGTGTGAGGGGCTTTGAAAAAAAAAGAACAATAAATTATTTTATTCTTAATTTACTATATTTTCCATAATTTTATTTTGGTTATTTTTCTTTAGTTTTGTTGACAGGGTTAATTTGATCTTTTCATTCTATTTTGTTTGATAAAAAGAGTTTTGTTAATAGGTAGTTTAGATACAGAATTGCAACCATAATGCAAATTCAATATCAAATCCTATTTTCTTTCTAATGCATGGATGCATTTATATTAAGGGTTGAGAAATTTGAGTTAATTTATACAATAAATCAACCATAATAAGTTGGTATCGAACTCACCATCTAAAAAAATTGAGATGAACCTAAACCTATCATTAAAAATGGACAAAAATACCACTAAATCATAGGTATTAATTAAGTGGCTAGCTAGTTGCGTTTGTATTTGCATGCTATTTTTTTATTTGTAACTATTAATTAGTCTATATATATGAAGCACATATATATAAAGTGAGCACCCTAAAATGGTGAAACATTCAAAATACCATAAATTGCCCCTTAAGAATTTCATAAATTACAATTGAACCAAAAGAAGCTCAAGTATTTAACCATATTTTTATTTTGAATGAATTTAATATTTAAAATTATAGAAAAAAAAAACAAAGCAAAACCTCCCACGTTAGTGGGTGGTTTCACTTCATTAATTTATTTATTTTTTAAATAAATTTTTTTTTAATATGTAAATTAATTATTTAATTAATAAATAAATAAAAAGGCCAATTGCCACACACGTATGCATGTGGCAAGAGGCTAGTATATATGAAGCACACACCAAAATGATGAAACTTTCAATATCTCCAAAATACCCCTCTCTAATTAGGATCTTAAAACAAAATAATTTAACTTTAAAAAATCCAAATTAAACACAAATAAATAACAAAGAATAAGATGTAAAAGAGTAAATTGCCACACACAAGAGCGTGTGGATGTGAATACTAAATATTACAATTATTCTAATTTAGATAAAGAAAAAAAAACACGATGACAACTATGTATTGAAGAAAGTTGAGTAACTACCATAAAACTAATTGGGAATATGAAAATTAGCCAATTACTTATGCACTTGTAAAGTTGCTTCTTTCACCGATGTAAGATTCATGATCCGTGGTGATTTTTCAAGCCTAGGACGTAGACAACAAAAATTGGGTGATTTAGAGCATGTATGGCCATTGGGCTTCACTAAAATTTGTTGATCCACAATTTAATTTGCTCCTACATACTCCACGAATCTTCTTATTTTTTATTACCTTCATCATGTGACCTTTTTTTTAGTATTTAATTTTAATAAACGTTGACAAAGAGAACTTTTAATAATCATAAAAAATGTTTGAAGAGTGGGATTGAAACTATCTAAATCTAGAGAATATAGGACATTTTCTAAATTTAAAGTTTTAACAACTCTGCTGGAGCACAGAAAATTATGCATGACACTCCAAATTTAGTTCTGTAGATTTTCTTGGAGACGCTTTAAGCCACTGCTAACCACTTATTATGTTTTAATTGATTATTAATTACATGATTCTATTAGTGCTCCTCTCAATGAAAAGTCAGTGAATTTTTTGAAGTGTTTTTCTTTAAGTGTTATCGATGACTTGAACGTGAAAAACCATAAAATTAATTGGTTTTGTATAAATATTTTACCCGAACAAGAAAACTACACAAAACAACGTTAAAGTAGCCCTGCAAAATTTGGCATGCTTGCCTTCGTATGAGAATTTGAGGAATTGTCCTACATTTGAGAATTGCCAAACCATACAAAGGTTAATAAGGAATTAAGCCACTCTCCCTAGGTCACTATTCTAAAAATCCCCGCATAGCGCCGCCTAGGCCCCGCATAGGCGTTAGGCAATTAATGCCTAGACGTTTGAAAATTAAGAAATGACGCCTAGACCTATTGAGGCGTCCATCTAGACTGCCAAGGCACCCGCCTAAACACCTACCTAGGTTGCAACTCACTTAGATAGAAAATCGATAACTTTCCTTTTGCATTTTATTGTTTCCAATAAATTGTAAGAGGCTTATTGAGCACTTAAATAAACAAAGATTATATGTTTACTCCCCATGTTTTCATTATGTTCTAATACTTCATAATACATATGTCATTATATTTTCTAATTTATGATGAAATTAATTTATATATTTTAAGTATAAACAAACACTTATTTACACGAAATATAATAGATTTACTTAAATCCGTCTAGTCCGCCTAGGCACTAGGCCCCAGCTCGCCACTCGACTAGCTTCTAGTATCTTTTAGAACCTTGCCCTAGGTATTTTCAATTGATTTGGTGGTAAAACTTGAAGTTTCTTTACTTCACCCTAGCTGGACAATATTCTGGATTGAGAAACACTACGAAATTTAATTAAAAACTAAGAGACCATCTACTCAAGAAAAGGTTCTTAAAGCTAGTGAAGCTCAATTTGTTCCTTCAATAAAGCTTATCTTAGACCCCATAAAATTATGATTATCTTCTAAATCCTTTATCTTGGTTGAAAATGATATCTTACACTCAGGGAATCGTACCTTCCACTTGTATTGCGCATGTCCTGCGTATGAGTAGTAGGATAGATCCAAAAGTTCTAATGTAACAAGATTCTTGTAATCTTATCTTAATTAATCCACTTAGAAGTATCATGATTCATCACACCTTTCTTAAAGTTTGATGAATGGGAACATGATTATGAGCATATACTGGATCTCTAGCATTGCAACGGATAATGGGGTGGGGCTCTGGAGGATATACATATTATTTTTTTCAGTTTGCTAATACTATGATGGTACAAAAACTCTAATTAAACATTAGGCTATTTCCAAAAAAAAACAAAAAAGATGGACTGGTGAAATTCATCAGTGTGGGCAAAACCAGTGGTAAAGTTAACAAAGTAAAATAAACTTGGTTGTAAATGCGTATAAAAATAATGAAGGGCATAAATTTAGATGAGTGGGAGATGGATCTTTAAGAAAATAGAAAATGACCACCCCATGCTAATTAATTAAGATGCACTGCAGATTTCCATTTATTTTAATTTTGGACCACTGCAGCTGTCCACTGAAAACGAGAAATGTGTATTCAAAGGACTTTTGAGTTGTGCAAGATGGCCGATACAAGTATACTTACTGGTCACAATAATAATTCAAATGGGGTTTGGAAAGCAAAACCAAACAATAAAACTCGTTTAGTAGTGAAATATTATATGATAAGCTCCATATACTAGTGAAAGATTATGTGATAAGTTCCATCTACTTGTGAAAGATTATGTGACAAGCTTTTCGGTGTAACTATTGCTTTGTCACGTAATTAGTGTCTCTAGCAATACTACTTGTCACGATAATAAAACTAGATTTCCCAATAAACAGCTAACTAAGCTCAAATAGAAACATAAAAAGGAAAGAATGGGATTGTTTATTATAAATTTATATAAAGGCAGTGATTGATGGGAAAGTAATTAGCCATGTAGAATTGGGGGTGACTTAAGCCAATGCAAACATAAGAGCTAGAGAAGAGGGTGTAGGCGCTTAGGAAAACTAGACATGTAGATTACAGGACATTAAAGGGCATAAAATTGTAAAACTTATTCCCTCAAAAGAAACCAAAAGTGGGAAATGAAGGATCAACACAAGGAACCTTAAACCCTAGCTAGAATTAGATGTATAGGGTCTCAATTCATTCATGAAGGTCAGAGATATGGGTGAAGGGGCCTGTCAATTGATCCCTACCCTCAAGAACAAGAAATATGCTTGTGGAGGACGCAACATATTTAACCTCCAAACCTAAACGCCATCCTCACACTTCCCCAAAACATCAACAACAATAATATTTGAACAAGATCACCATCACCAAGTGTACTATTACTGGTTAAAGTGTACTATTACTGGTTAAGTTTTCATTTTCCAATACCATCTTAATCTAAACTTCTAAACTACCTAGCTATTAACAAAAAGATAGAATCAAGAAACAAATATTTTTACAAATATCTTTACACTCCTCATTAGCTCTTGAATATTTTTTCATCTAATGGTCATAATTAAAATTTAAGATGATTGTCATTAATTTAGTAGGTGATGTGGCGATGAAGACCAAAATAAAAAAAAATATAACTAAAATGAAAGCTATGAGTAGTATAGTAAATTAAAAACAAAATAATTTTTTAAAAGCCTCACAGCTAGCTAACCGTATCAATTACCTCATTTTCTCTTTCACCTTTTTTTCCCCAAATAAAATAAACTTCTAGTGATGTAATAGTTATTACAAACTAGTCGCTGAAAATATGAACAACCTCTTCAACGACGAAAAATCATTTGAAGGTTGTCACCAAAAAGATTTACCCGACCATTTTATGTTTTATCTCTATGTAAATTATAGTTTCAAAATTTTAATAATTAAGCACATGCATATCATGGGTACAATTGCTAGTTTAATTAATTAATTGATTGTAGAGAGAGAGAGGTGGCTTTTTGTTAGTTCAAGTACGATATTTATTGAATAAGAGGAATATGTACAACCGGAGGATTAGGTGCTAACAATGTGCCTCCATAAAAATCTTACTGAGATTTCAACCCAATCGACGAGAAAAAAAGTGTCTCACACTAAAAACTTAACCAGTAATACTATCCTCAAACAGAATATCCAAAAAAGTACATTGGGAGGTTCCTCAGACCACGAGACCTAGTGTTCTAATGTCAAACTTAATCATTTTTTCTCACCACCCTCAAGTGGATGAGTTTAAATTTTAATAATTAGGTCTATTCAATACACATATCTCGAAATATAAACACTCACCATTTTATTTATCATTGTGGGATGAGTTTAAATTTTAATAATTATGTCTATTCATTAGACAGATCTTGAAATATAAATTCATTTAAGAGGGATAAATAGAGTGATGATGAGGGTATATGCAAAAATTCATTTTTAATTTTTATTCTGATTGATTTTTTATATCCGTGGAGCACAGACTGGGTCAGAGGGGATTAAAATTTTGGTCAATTTGGTACCGAATATTACGATTGATAACTGTTACTCCTCCTCATATCTCTCGTCACCAACCCCTCTCTGTCTCTCTCATTAAATTACCACCATACTCCTGTGGTGAATCTCTATATATTCATGCCCTCCGCCTCTTACCACTCCCTCAGTTTTCTTCATCTACTTCCCGTTGAGCCTTCAAATAATTCCTTTTATATTTTCACTTTTCCATAGCCGGTTCAAGCACAGAGAAGAACTATATAAGGCTTTGCCCTTTCTTTTTTTTGCCCTTTTCACCCTGTGGTCCCTGGGTCCATGTATAACTATTCACATTGCTACCTTTACTTTTTGTATTTAAAGTCCTTCTCGGTCATGCCTCCTCTGCCTCTCCTAACTTTTCTCTCTCCATGGATTTAGGGTTAGATCGATATCTAGGGTTTCCTTTACCTCCTGTGAAGATGGGTGTGATGATGGATGCGGATGGAAAAATAGCATCTTAATACAAGAAAGAAAAACCAGTCACTTTTTGCGGGTGGAGCATCTTCAAGATTCACAATCTTATTTGGGCTCCAATTTTAGCCCCATTTGATGATATGAGAATCTTGATGATGCTGCAGCGGCAATAAATGACTAATATCATCATATGCTTTTAGGGTTCTGGCGGATCATCAGCATCATGGGGTGGAGACTGGATAATTACTATTAGACGGCACTCCAACAAATACTGCCGAGTATATTCATTTACTTTTACAATTTTTAGGGTTCTGGTGAATTTATTATATGAGATACTGGCATTACTATTGTTTTAATTTGGTTTTAAATAATACTCTAATCTACGTTTAAGCTCTTTGATCTTGACATTGCTGCTTTGTTTTGTATTCCTATTGGCCTGTTAATTTGTTTAACCAGGCTAACCAGCAAACCACACATGTTTATGGTTTGGGTTCTGTGTCCGTTTGCTTGGCTTCCACCTGCACCATTTCGAGTTCTGCGATTTTGTCGTTATCGATAAAAAGAAAGATGAGGGAGAGTTTTTGAGTTCATTGATCAGAGTTTCAGATGGGGGTAAATTTTCTGAAACTGCAAACCATGTACTGATCTCAGGAATGTCTACTTTGGTCGAAATGGTACGAGAAGTCATGGACACCTTTTGTTTATTGGGTACTTCTGAGCTCTCTAGATATCCTCTTTTATTTCGGCTTTGGCTTTTCTTACTCTAGATCGATTTTTACCATCTACTATGGCGTTCAGATTTGTGACCAGCTTTTCTCCTCATAGTTAAACATGAATTAATTGGCACACAATAGAGATACACATACAATCATGATTTTGCATCTGTACGGAAAATAGTTGAGTTTTATATCTCTGCTTCAGGATATATTTTCTAATCTTTTTTACAATCTTTTGTACTCATGATGTTTTTTTGTTTGAGTATATATGATATGCTTTTGGGATCCTGAGATTTTAATTAAAAGAAAATATTTGACTTCAAGTTTTCTTTATGGATATAGTTTGATCTCATAGCACTTTAGGGTTTGGAGAAGCCAAATATTTTGCTATATATGTGGCTTGTTTTGCTTTCATAAATGTATGCTTCACATTGCTTATATAATTGTTTGTCTTGTTGATCCTTATTAATTGGGTTTTATTTTACATCTATACTACTTAGTGTGCTGAATATATTGTTAATTTGATGCAATATTTGTTTAACAGTAGGACATGTAAACAAGGGAAAACTTGTATCGAATAATACATTACAGGGCTCACCTATCTTCAAGCGTGAATTTCCTTTGTCCTTGAGATATCATGTATATGTATATATATGGAACCTTTTCTATGGGATGATGTGCATATATGCTTCAAACTTTTTGTAAATTCACATTGTTTTATAAACATGAGTCCATTTTGTTTCTTTGTATATCAGTTAGATAGCTAGATGACACCTTTTGTTTATCATTGTGGAATGGTGATTCGCTCTTGGGATCTCTTCAATGGTTGAGAAGAGAAGTATCAACAGACCAAAACTACTATGGTTTGATGACACCTTGCATCTGTGTTGGTTGGTTAAACGGATCTTACAGTTGTTCTTATGGGGGAATTTTTAGGGTTATATATTTGTGTTCAACTTACAGTCGTGAGAAAATCCGCCTTCTGTTATCATGTTTGGTTCTTCTATAATATACCTCCCTTCCTATGAACTAATTAATGATGCGTTTTGAATCATACCTTGTAATCTGATTTATTCCCTGCAATCAATAAGTTGGTCAAAATAAACTTGATATGATTTTCCATAAGTTGGTGAAAAGTGACTCACAATATTTAATATGGGTTTGGCCTTGAATCAGTACTGAACGCAGCTTCCAAGAATTCCCTCCTAATTTTCTTCTGAGGAAGATTTTGTGCTCCTTTTTTATCTTCATGCACTCTTTAGGCACAAGATTATATTACGAATTGTAAATTAAGGTAAAAAAACAAGTAGAGGAGTACATGAGTCTTATTTCTAGGCATAAGATTAAATTACGAACCGTAAATTAAGGTACAGAAACAAGTAGAGGAGTGGATGAGTAGAAAAAGAGCTAATTGCCTTTCCCTTTCGCTAATTCTGCTGCATTTGTTTTTGCCTTAAATCTTTAGGATCACAAATTGTACAGGGTGGGTTTTAAGTTGTGGTCTTGTTGGGCTAGGCTAAACAGCTCAAAAGACCTTTTGGGTGATAGGAAATTTAATGGGCTATATTTTGGTCCTTCTGTAGAATTTGTATATTTAGGGAAGTCATCCTTTATACCCATATCTTAAACTTAGGCTCACAAGTAATTTCTGTTGAAAGTGTTTTTTCTACAAAGTAAAAATAATTTATATAAATTTAAGTTATTTATGGAAAAGCAGTTGATTGTATTTTTTTTTTTAGCACTAAAAAGTATTTATATAAACCAAAAACACTCTCTTCATATGAAAGAGAAAGACTTCGACAAAAAAAAAAGAAAGAGAAAGACACTTTTAGCCATTTAAAAAGTTATAAACATGCCCTAAATAACATACATGGCTATTTGCAACAGAATTAAAAGATCAGGTTAGTTGCAAAAAACATGTGAATCAAGGAACAAGAACCAAAATTAAAACACTATAAGGCACTAAATCGACTTAGTATCGATTCCTTGTAGCTGTAATCAATTTTCGTAATTTGATTAATTAATTTGTTTAGAAGTGAAAACACATGAAAACACATATTGGAATGAACATGTCTCCTTTCTCTCTCATTCTTGCTTGAAAGTGGAATAAGTTTTGGTTTCTACTTGGTTGTTGTTAATAATTTTGGTTTATATTGTGTTTGTTTTTTTAGTTTTATGTTGGTCATATGCACATGTTGCTCACTTGGAACTACATAGTCATCTCTTTCAACTTGGTCAAATTAGACAAGGATCTAAATATAATTTAATCATCATTAGAAATAAAATCTTGCTATGCTTATACAATAATACAAATCTATCAGAAGCGTATTCTTGCACTTCTGATAAATACATATTATTCTTATTCTTATTCTTATTAAATAGCTAAATAGCACGCAACCGAATAGGACAACATATATGCATGTTAATTAATTTCAATCAATCACATTGCTATTTAATCAAACAATCCTAGAACTTTGTAGAAACCATGTGCTGATATAAGAAGATATCTTCTTTTCAAAAAAAAAAAGATATAAGAAGATATCTTGTAAACCCTGGATAAAAGATCATTATTCTTATTATCCACTGGTGCAATTAATTTTTAAGCTGCAAATATGCAAATCTCATGGTATCAAAACCAAGATTAAAGATTCTATTTGTTAATTTTACCGTCTGCACTATGCAAATCGCTCTTATGGTCGCTGTTAAGAGTTTTTCCAAGTTGATAGTATGCAGTAGCATAAACAACTTTTCTCTCAATCATTAGCCCTAATCACTAAGCTTATGCAAAAAAAAAAAGATAGCATGTAGAAAGATTTCAAGGGTATATATATATGTTCCCTCATTCAATTAGTAACATGGCATAACTGAGCTGCTAATGATTGAGTTTGGTGCGGGAAAAAGGAGGGCCCAACAGATTGATGCATCGTATTGAACTTTTGGTTCATAGAAATTAGGCAACTTTAACAAAAAAACTCCCAGTACTGTTCATTTTAATGAAAAATCACATTTTTACACTAAAAAGTCAATCATGGTACTATTCACGTTACCATTTATTTTGTTCTTATCGTTAAAACTCAAAGTTTTCAAACCCTGTTCATTAGTTTTCCTTAGAAGTTAAGAGTAGTCTATGCAGAAACTGTTGCTGCAAAAGAAGATAATAACGTTGAATCTGTTGGTATATGGTCCAACCCATGATGAATGTTCTAGATTATTCTAGTAAGCAAGTGAGGTGGCTGGAGCATGCTAGACAATTCTAATAAGTTATTAAGTTGGTGGAAGAAGCTAGAAAGTACTAGCTTCCTTGGTTGCAAATGGAAAGATCTAGAAGCTACAATTTTGTGGCTAGTCTAGAATTAAGCTAGAGGTTTGTAGAATATAATAGAAACTATAAATAAGTTCTAGTTTGTAGAAGGAACTAGAAACTAGTAGAGTGTCAAGTCCTCACCTATAAATAGGGGTGTGATGTTCTAGTGATGTAACCAATCAAGAAAGAAGTGAGTAGAAAATGATCAAGTCCAAAGCTAGAGTTCCACTCCAAGAGTGAGAGTGAAACTGTTCCACTACACATTGTGAGTGAAGTTTAGAGTGATAGAAAATGTGTTATACTTTCTTGTATCCATCAAGCCTTGTCTTTGGCTTGGTAAGACTACTCTTGTTGTACTCATCTTTTTCATATAGTGAAGATTGATCCTTGTCTCATGGACGTAGGCATAAATTGCCGAACCACATAAATTCTTGGTGTCCATTTTCTACTTTACTTTGTGCATTCTCTATCTTGTAGTACCGACATTCTTAACAAGTGGTATCAGAGCCCCGGTTGGCTCGTAGTACGAGATGGAAGGAAGTGGCACTATGATCAAACTCACCAACTCCAACTAGGTAACATGGAAGCCAAGGATGAAGGATATTCTCTATTGCAAAGATCTGCATAAGCCAATTGAAGGAGATGATGCTAAGCTCGAGAACATGTCTGATGCCGAGTGGAAGAAGATTAATCGCAAGGCAATTGGCACAATTAGACAATGGGTGGACGATTGTGTTTTTCACCATGTGTCTAATGAAACAAATGCTCGCGAGTTTTGGACGAAGCTTGAGTCCTTGTTCGAGAAGAAGACCCCATCCAAGAAAACCTTCTTGATCAAAGAGCTTATCAATGTAAAGTACAATGATGGTTTAAGTGTAGCAGAACACTTGAACAATTTCCCAAATATCATCAAACAATTGGCTACTATGAACATGATGATTGAGGACGAGCTGCAAGCGCTCTTGTTAATTGGATCCTTGCCATATAGTTGGGAGACCTTTGTGGTGAGTGTAAGTAACTCTGCTCCTAATGGTGTTCTTATTCTTGATAATGTTAAAAATAACATGCTCAATGAAGAAACAAGGAGAAAGACGTTTGGCACATATAGTAGCCAAGTATTTGTCACAGAGAACCGCAGAAGAAGCAAGAATAGAGGGCCTAAAGGTCATGGCAGGAGTCCTAGTCGATCCAAGTCAAGGTTCAAGGGTGCTTGCCACCATTGTGGCAAAGAAGGCCATATGAAGAAAAATTGTTGAGTTTGGAAGAGAGAGCAAAATGAAGGAAACAATTGGAAGAAAGATGATACTGGCAATACCACCACTGTCATATGTGGTGATGTACCAGAAATATTGTCTGTTGGTGAATGTCTGCATATGGGTGATTTTGACAGAGACATTGAATGGATCTTTGACAATGGAGCTTCCTTCCATGCTACATACAAAGAAGGTGACTTTGGAATATTAAAGATGAGGAATGAAATCTATTCCAAAATTCTTGGAATTTGTGATATTTGCCTAAGAACTAATCTCGGTTGCCAATTGATGTTGAAAGATGTGAGACATATTCCTGATATACATCTCAATCTGATATCCATTGGTACCCTTGATTGACAAGGTTATTATCACCATATTGGCGTACTAAAGGCTTAATGGTGGTAGCAAGAGCAAGACTGTGTTGTACGTTGTACCAGTCAAATGCCAAGGTTTTGAAAGGTGAGTTGAATGTTGTGGAGGACTCATCTCTAGACTTGTGGCATAAGAGGCTAGGCCATATGAGCGAGAAAGGCCTACAAGTTATGTTAAAGAAGTCTCACGTTCCACTTGCCAAAGGTACATTAAACTCTTGTGAGCACTGTTTATTTGAAAAACAAAGAAGAGTTAGAATTTCTGTTCCATCTACAAAGAAAGAATATTTGTTCGATCTTGTTTATTCAGATGTGTGTGGTCCCATAAAAGTTGAGTCACTTGGAAGAAATAAATATTTTGTTACTTATATTGATGGTGTTTCACGAAGGGTCTGGGTGTTTTTGTTGAAATCCAAATACCAGGTGTTTTAGACATTCCAAGAGTTTCATGACATGGTGGAGAGGGAAATTAGGAAACCTCTCAAGTGCCTTCGTAGCGACAACGGTGGCGAGTACACATCTCACCAGTTTAGAGAGTATTGTGTGAAACATGGCATACGTCATGAGAAGACAGTTCCTGGAACTCCACAACATAACGGTATTGCTGAAAAAATGAATCGAACCATCATAGAGAAAATCAGGTGTATGCTGAGGACTGCAAAGTT
This sequence comes from Malus sylvestris, assembly GCF_916048215.2. Classification (NCBI taxonomy): domain Eukaryota; kingdom Viridiplantae; phylum Streptophyta; class Magnoliopsida; order Rosales; family Rosaceae; genus Malus; species Malus sylvestris. The sequence continues at coordinate 21,993,919 of NC_062260.1, forward strand.
ATCTAAGCAGTTCTGGGGTGAAGTTGTAAAGACAGCCTGCTATTTGATCAACCGATCTCCATTAATACCATTAGGTCATGATGTTCCAGAGAGAGTAGGGACTGGTAATGATGTGTCTTACTCTCATCTGAAGGTGTTAGGTTGCAAAGCTTTTGTGCATGTGCCCAAATAACAAAGATCGAAGTTAGACTACAAAGCTACACCATGCATCTTTCTTGGTTATGGTAGTGAAGATTTTGGTTATAAATTATGGGACCTATACCAGAAGAAGTTTATCAGAAGTAAAGACATGGTTTGTTGTGAAGATCAAACAATTGGGGATTCGGATAAAGAGGCACAACTAAATGGCGCAGTTAGAGGAGTTGATCCATTAGCTTCAGATGAAGAAAGTCACGGTGACATCCCTGAAGCAGTTGCCAATGAAGTGCCTACAGAACCAAATAATGCTGATCAGGGGAAGCCTGATCAAGATGAACCAGACCATGAAATTGATGATCATATGGAGCCTGAAAAACAGATTCAAGAAGAACCCAATCATGGGGAGCCTTCAGCCCCGCAAGAGAATAAAGACCAAGTTAGAAGATCCAGCTGAAGTCGAAGACCGTCTACCAAGTATTCTTCATCAGAGTATATCATGTTGACTAATTATGGAAAACCCGAAACTTATGAAGAGGCCAAAGCTCATAACGACAGTGATAGATGGATGAAGGCAATGAAGTCAGAGATGGATTCCTTATTAAAGAATGATACCTATGAGCTGGTGGAGCTTCCAAAGGGCAGAAATACATTGAAAAACAAGTGGGTGTTCAAATTGAAAAGATATGACAACATGACAAGGTACAAGGCTCGTTTGGTTTTCAAAGGTTTTAGTTAAAAGAAAAGAGTTAACTTTGATGAGATTTTCTCACCAGTGGTGAAAATGACTTCCATTCGAGTTATCCTTAGTATGGCAGCAAGCATGGGTCTTGAGCTCGAGCAGTTAAACGTTAAAACTATATTTCTCCACTGCAACTTAGAAGATGAGATATATATGGAGCAACCCAAAGGCTTTGAAGTCAAAGGTAAAGAAAGTTTGGTGTGCAAGCTTAAGAAATGCTTATATGGTCTTAAACAGGCTCTGAGACAGTGGAATAAGAAGTTCAACTCATTCATGGTGAGTAATAGGTACAAGAGAACTCATGATGACTCTTGTGTCTATATCAAACAATTTTCTAGAGGTAAATTCATCATTTTATTGCTTTATGTTGATGACATGTTGATTGTAGGTCAAGATGCTTCTATGATTAAAAAGCTCAAAGAAGAGTTATCTAAGTATTTTGACATGAATGACTTAAGGCCAGCCAAACAGATTTTGGGCATAGAGATAATTCGCGACAGAAAATCCAAGAAGTTGTGGCTGTCACAAGAAAAGTATGTTGAACAAATGCTTGAAAGGTTCAACATGAAAACAGCCAAATCGGTAATCTCACCTTTAGCTAATTATATCAAGTTGAGGAAAGAGTCGTGTCAAAAAACATATGAAGAAAAAGAGAAAATGGCAGTTGTTCCCTACTTTTAAACGATTGGAAGTATCATGTATGCAATGGTGTGCACACGGCCAGATATTGCTCATGCAGTAGGTGTGGTGAGCAGGTTTCTCTCTAATCCACGGAATGACTGATATGATATTAACTAGCACTCAAATTAAACCCTCTTTTTATCAATTGTAGCAAAGTATGTAAGTAGGGATCGTTCTAGACCGGGGATTAGGAGGGATTGCTAAATCACTTGAACACTTACTCAAATACGTAAAAACAAGTTTACAACACTAAACTAGACTCAAAGAAGCAAAACTAAACTCTAAAACACTAAAACAAACCTAAAGACTCAAAACTGCCCAGAAACACTCAAAACTGCCTTAAAACCACAATCTGGGCAGTTTTGAACAATAAACACAACTTGGACGAAAATTGGTTTTAACTTGACTTAAGACACTTGAAAACACAAACTAAAGTGATTTCTAACTACTATGACTCAACAAAATAAAGGGGGATTGATTTTGGACGAATTTAAAAACAAAACAAAACTTTGTAAACTAGAGCATATTCTAAAACGAATTTGGTGAAAGAGAATGGATGGAAGGCTAGCTAAGGGGTTCTTCTCCACACATGTTATACTTGCATACAAAACGATTTCTAATTGCAATTCAATAAACCATGAATACTCAACACCCCAAGTTAATTAGGTCCGCTTAAATTAACTTTCAGATTTCCCTTATATCAATGAATTGGACGGAAAAAGCGCATCGCAACCAAATTATTCCTCAAAAGTTCCCTACATGAAAGCGCATAATAGAGATACAATCAAAGATCATTACGTTCAATGGAAATCATAAGTATTGACGAGGCACTCGTAACTATGAAAGCGCATGAAACTTATGCCAAGAATTCACTTAACGCAATTGTGATCAACAACTTTTACTACTTATGAATATAAGTTCATAACTATTAGGTGAAACTCCCTTACATTCTAGCATTAAACTTATGCATGAAAATTAAGCGTGCACTCTCAACCAACATACACAAATCAGTTTTAATTCATATAGATAAGTAAATTGAATCCACAACTTATGAAATGCAATTAGAAGTAATCAAATCATATAGCAAGCATAATCATGGTTTCGAATCCCCCCCTAGCCAAGGGGGGTTTAGTTCCTCATACTCGCAAAGCAAAGATACATAAATTTAGACATTAAAAACTAAGGAAAGAAAACACCTAGACGATCCAATTTGGACAGTAGGTGCATCCACGAGTCTCCCTTCCTCCTTGCTGCGGCACTTGGACTTTGGACAGGTTCTTTGGGGTTATGGATGGCGTAGAATGGATGGGGGATGTGTGATGGTGTTTAGGGTTGATGGGTTGGTGCGGCTAGGGATGATTTAGGGCAGAAAATATGGAATATGGTGGTGGAAGGGTGCGGCAGAGAGCAAGGAATGATTTCTGGCGTGAATTGATGTGTATGAGAGGTGGTGATATGATCTAGGGGTTTATATGAGTATATATAGACACTTAAAACCCTAGGTGAATCAGATATGGACTTGTATAATTAAAACCCATCAGGAAAAGGCTTAAAACAATCAGATTTTGAATGGGAAAAGGCCTCCTAGGTGCGGCAGGTAAGGGATATGGTGGATAAGGCTTCTAGAAAGCCTTGCAAGGCAAGGAAAACAAGTTCTAGAAAGGGATAGGTGCGGCACCTTATGTGTGCAGGGATAGGGCTTCTAGAAATCTAATTTTAAGCATTCTAATCTAGTTAGGAACCCCACTTTGTAGCTAAAATATCAATGAATTCAGATTTAGATAAGATAGGATAAGATAAGGTTTGTTTGGATAAGATAAGCTAAGATAAAGTTATGGATGATGTTTTGGATAAGATTTCTTCACTTGAGCTGATTTTTTGACTTTAATTCTCCTTCGTCAAGTAGGAAACCTTGCTTGAGTAGGAATCCTCATCCTTCTAGGAATCCATCTTTGACTACGAATCCATCCTTAGCTAGGACTCCTTCGTTGATTAGGAATCCTTTTTCAATTAGGAATCCTTCGTTGATTAGGAATCCTTCTTCAACTAGGACTCCTCAAATCTTCAAATCTTCATTCTCATCCATTCCCTTGGCTCCAAGTATGTGACTTCCATTCCAAGCTCCATTTTGCTCCAAAAGGCTCCAAATTGCATCATTCTATGTAATATGCCCTTAAAACCTGAAAACACATGAAACTAGCTTAAAAGACTACTTTAAACTAAGAAAACATAACAAATATGCATAAGAACTAGCTAACTAAGGCGCATAAATATGCTCCTATCAAATTCCCCCACACTTAGCTTTTGCTAGTCCTCGAGCAAAACAAAACGAAACAAAGTAAAAACGAAACGAAACAAAATAATCAAAACATAACCTAAACCTTCCAACGTTTGCCTCAGGGATTTCCAATGCACATGACATATTAAAAATCATCATTCCTACAGATTTTAGTCATCTTCACACTTAAGCACATACTTAATCATAGTCACCACGTACTAGTTCACATCTAACCAATTAAAACATGATTTTAAATGTAGTAACATGCCTTAGAGAATTTGCTCAATTCCTTACTAGATATGCACTCAATTTTCACACAGATTTTCTGACTACACACCCTATACTAGTTATATGTGAGAAGATTGATGTAAATATGAAAACGAATGCTCACATATATGTATAACAAAGAAAGCACTCTTCGGAGTTAATAAGCATATTTATCAATATGATCTCATGAATGGAATGCTACTACTTAGATGCGAGAACTAGTGACACCATATGCTCATACCAATTTTAAACTCCACAAATTGAAACACATAACACTCAAGATTAAAGTAAAGGGTTGTAACGGGGCTTGGGGTATTGGCTAACAAAGAAGGGTAAAGGATAAACAAACGTTCTTAAAACAATAGTAAGCAAAGCAATGAAATTGACACTTAGAATTCACTTTAGAGTGCAGAAAACAACTTTAAACACAAAGGGAAATACGCATGCATACTTAGGGTCAAATGCAACGTTTTGGACCCTTTCTTCAACAACCAACAACTTAGAGCTCATTTTTATGCTCTTCCAACTCCTTTTCATACTTTTCACAACTTTTTTTTTTCTTTCTATTTTGCACGAATATTTTTTTTTTCTTTCTTTGCCGTGCCTCAATATTTCTTTTGGTACACAAAAGTTCCTTCCCCCACACTTATGTTTCTGCAATACCATGATCAAAAGGAATTCATCTTGAGTCATGCTTAACTATGTTTTAAGAACAAGGGTATGGATAATCCTAAACTAGGCTAGGTAAGGATAATGTGAGTTAACAAACAACATAGGCTAAACAATGCTCAACGGGGTTAAACCTACAAAAACAAATGCATGGAATGAAGGCTTTTTGGCTCTGGTGGTAACTACTAACTTCATCTTGAATATGTGTCATGTAATTCAATAACATGTTTTGAATGAAATTGGCATGAGTTCTAGCATTTAGAACTAAATGATGAAACGCCTTCTAATTAGTAACCAAGCAAAGAATAATGAGATCATGCAACGACTTTAGAAAACAAGAATGCACAGATTTTAACTCTCCAAATAAACATTTAGGCTCAAGTCTCACAAGGTTGTAGCGTTTGTTTGAGTTCCTTCCTTCAAGCATGTTACAAAAACTAATTTCTTTATGATTACATGTGAATTCATAAGTTATAACCACAACCAAGCATAAACCAAAGAGTAAATCAAACTTTCATCCATGTTTATAACTCTCTTTAACAGTCATGCAATTACAAACCGAATCCTCATCATTGTATTGGAAGGTACCCTAAGACACAAACAAACACACAAAACAACTTTAAAACGACTCTTTTTGGGTTTTTCAAAACATTTTTCCAAATTTTTATGGGATTTTCGAATTTTTATGTCAAAATACACTAAAACACACCAAAACAGTCTAAAAACAGCAAGGAACAACATTTGAAATTATTGGTGATAAAACCCTACGAATTTGTATCAAAACACTTTGGTTACCCCCCCACACTTAAATCAAACATTGTCCTCAATGTTTCAAGCATAAACTAACACAAATAACCAACAAACAAAGAAAACAGCAACTAAACAATCTAACATGGCAGAAACGTAATAACAACAAAGAGAAGGGTTTAGGAACGCAAATCTGGAATTGGAGTGCTCTCTAAGTCTTCCTTTGTCGAATACATGGGTTGCCTCCCAAGTAGCGCTTTCTTTAACGTCTTGCAGCCGGACGATGCTCCATTGAAGGTTTATGGAACCCCAAGGCATGGAGGGGTTTTTCCACAACCTGTCCTATGAAATACTTCATTCTTTGGGTCCTTGAATGGGATGGGATAATGATCCTTTCTTATTGTCATGTTTTGCTTCTCTAAATCAACACGAACTCTCCCACCACGATGACTTCGATTAGGTACCTGCACCATACAAGGTAGCAACCTATTAGTTGAAATGAGAATCGAAATTGGAATAGGTGGCTTACCTTTGTACGGCAAAGAAGTGGTAGCACTATGGACAGATGCACAAAGGGTGCACTCGGCCAGATTTGGTGATTTCAAGGTTGGGGCCGTGCACTCTTTGTTGTTCACTCCAATTCCTTCCTCGATGGTGGGTTATGGTACATTCTTCTTGACTAGTGTTGAACATTCTTGCCTACCAAAGGCCTTAGTTACTGCTCCCTTGGCCACGTCAATCTTGGTTTGAGCCGTTTTCATGAATGGTCGTCCAAGTAAGAGTGGTGATGGTGGAGAGTGGGTTGAGTCCTCCATATCAAGCACATAGAAATCTGTAGGAAAAATCAAGTGGTCTACCTGCACCAAAACATCTTCCAACACTCCTTTGGGATATGCATTAGATCGATCGGCTAATTGAATAATAACTCCATCATTTTTAAGCTTTCCTAGATTCATAGATGCATAAACAGAATATGGCATGACATTTATAGATGCACCTAAATCTAACATAGCATGATCAAACCTCGTATTGCCAATAACACAAGGGATAGTGAAACTACCTGGATCTTTGCATTTAGGTGGTAACTTTCTTTGCAACAATGCAGATACATTCTCACTTACGTGTACCACCTCTTTCTCCCGAATCCGTTTCCTTGTTGTACAAAGCTTCTTCAAAAACTTGGCATACTTGGGGATTTTCTTTATAGCATCGAGGAGAGGGATATTGACATGCACCTTTCTAAACGTCTCAAGAACGTCTTTTTCCTCTTCTTCATTCTTGGCTTGCAAAAATCTGCTAGGAAAGGGTACATTCGGAGGAATAACATTAGAATTAACTTAAATTGTACCTTCCTTACCCTTATTGGCCGAATTGGATGGCTTGGGTGGTTGCGGCAAGGATTGCTCAATCCTTGCCGTGGCCTTTGCTTGCTCCTTCTCTTCTATTTGCAACTTCTCGTCCTCCTTGAGGGCAGATTTGGATGGTTTTGGCTCGGTTCCTACTTCTTTCCCACTTCTTAGCGTGATAGCTTTGGCAGTTTCGACTCCTACCCTCGGATTGACAATAGTTGAACTTGGCAACTTGCCTTACTCTCAAAATTGGCCCATGAAGTCCGTAATCTGCCCTACTTGCTTCTCCAACTCATCCATCATTTTGTCTCTATTTTGCATACTCTGCGCCATAGAAGTTAGTAATTGAAAAATCTGATCATTATCAATGGACAAACCTGAATTGGTTTGGGTAGGTTGTGCTTGAGGTTGTCTGGGTGCAAACGGCTTTTGATAGAAACCCGGGGGGGTTGTTGCCGAAATGTGCTTTGTTGTTGGCCTTGTTGGGGTTCTCGCCATTTGAAATTTGGATGATCACGCCAACCGGGATTGTAAGTGTTAGAAAATGGATCATTCCTTTGTTGGTATTGCTGCCCAAAACCCACGGCATTGAGGGTCTCCCACCCTCCGTTCTCGATCAATTGTGGGCATTTGTCCGTATGGTGTCCTTGCATGGAACATACGCCACACGCACTTACATTTTGAACTTTTGGCCCTTCCACAACCTGAGAAAGCAAAGTAGTAAGGTTAGCCATTTGATTTTGAAGTTCGGTTATGGCACTTACCTCATTCACTTGGTGTTGTCGTGGGGTGCCTCTTTGTCCAACACCTTCGTATTGTTGAGCGTTCAACGCTCGATTTGCAATCAAGGTCTTTGCTGCCGTGGGGGTCTTGTCCACCAATGCTCCTCCCGCCGAGGCATCTAGCATTTGTCGTTCGATTGGTAGAAGTCCCTCGTAGAAGTATTGTAGAAGAAGCTCATCCTTCATTTGATGCTGTGGACAATAAGCAACAAGAGATTTAAAACGTTCATAATATGTAGGAAAAGACTCACCTTCTTCTTGTTGAATTCCACTTATCCTTTTTCGTAGGAGAATGACTCGAGAGGTTGGAAAAAACTTCTCTAAGAAAGCCCGTTTCATGCTCTCCCAATATGTGACCGTTCCAGGAGTTAATTCATATAACCAATCTTTCGCCTTTTCCATAAGAGAAAAGGGGAAGGCCTTCATCTTCAATATACTCCCGTCAACATTGATTGGAGTCATGCTTGAACACCCCACCTCGAACTCTTTCAAGTGCTTGTTAGGATCCTCCATGAACAACCCATGGTACTTCAGAATATGGTGTAACAAACTTGACTTTAGCTCGAATTCCTCGGTCTTTCCTTGAGCAGCCGCGGGATATTGAATACATAGAGGTGCGGCATTGTCCAACCCCGAAGCCGAAAGCTCCTTGATCGTACGATTGTCTTATGCCATGATTTCCTCCACTTCACCCACTCTTGCCGTGGGTTGCTCTTCCTCAAACTCAAACTCGGCTTCTGGATTTGAACGTGATTCACTAGGCTCTGGATTCTTTCTCTTTCGTCTCAATTCGCGCTCAAAGTCGTCGTCAAAGTCCAAGATGTGTTCACGAATCGGATGAGAACTCCGAGTCATAAACTAGTACCTAAGAACACGAAAACAAACAATGGTCAGAATCTGTAACACATTAAACAAACTGAAATAAAACAATCCAAGGGATTAGCAAAGTTGCTAATCCCCGGCAACGGCGCCAAAATTTGATATGATATTAACTAGCACTCAAATTAAACCCTCTTTTTATCAATTGTAGCAAAGTATGTAAGTAGGGATCGTTCTAGACCGGGGATTCGGAGGGATTGCTAAATCACTTGAACACTGACTCAAATACGTAAAAACAAGTTTAAAACACTAAACTAGACTCAAAAAAGCAAAACTAAACTCTAAAACACTAAAACAAACCTAAAGACTCAAAACAGCCCAGAAACACTCAAAACTGCCTTAAAACCACAATCTGGGCAGTTTTGAACAATAAACACAACTTGGACGAAAATTGGTTTTAACTTGACTTAAGACACTTGAAAACACAAACTAAAGTGATTTCTAACTACTATGACTCAACAAAATAAAGGGGGATTGATTTTGGACGAATTTAAAAACAAAACAAAACATTGTAAACTAGAGCATATTCTAAAACGAATTTGGTGAAAGAGAATGGATGGAAGGCTAGCTAAGGGGTTCTTCTCCACATATGTTATACTTGCATACAAAACGATTTCTAATTGCAATTCAATAAACCATGAATACTCAACACCCCAAGTTAATTAGGTCCGCTTAAATTAACTTTCAGATTTCCCTTATATCAATGAATTGGACGGAAAAAGCGCATCGCAACCAAATTATTCCTCAAAAGTTCCCTACATGAAAGCGCATAATAGAGATACAATCAAAGATCATTACGTTCAATGGAAATCATAAGTATTGACGAGGCACTCGTAACTATGAAAGCGCATGAAACTTATGCCAAGAATTCACTTAACGCAATTGTGATCAACAACTTTTACTACTTATGAATATAAGTTCATAACTATTAGGTGAAACTCCCTTACATTCTAGCATTAAACTTATGCATGAAAATTAAGCGTGCACTCTCAACCAACATACACAAATCAGTTTTAATTCATATAGATAAGTAAATTGAATCCACAACTTATGAAATGCAATTAGAAGTAATCAAATCATATAGCAAGCATAATCATGGTTTCGAATCCCCCCTAGCCAAGGGGGGTTTAGTTCCTCATACTCGCAAAGCAAAGATACATAAATTTAGACATTAAAAACTAAGGAAAGAAAACACCTAGACGATCCAATTTGGACAGCAGGTGCATCCACGAGTCTCCCTTCCTCCTTGCTGCGACACTTGGACTTTGGACAGGTTCTTTGGGGTTATGGATGGCGTAGAATGGATGGGGGATGTGTGATGGTGTTTAGGGTTGATGGGTTGGTGCGGCTAGGGATGATTTAGGCAGAAAATATGGAATATGGTGGTGGAAGGGTGCGGCAGAGAGCAAGGAATGATTTCTGGCGTGAATTGATGTGTATGAGAGGTGGTGATCTGATCTAGGGGTTTATATGAGTATATATAGGCACTTAAAACCCTAGGTGAATCAGATATGGACTTGTATAATTAAAACCCATCAGGAAAAGGCTTAAAACAATCAGATTTTGAATGGGAAAAGGCCTCCTAGGTGCGGCAGGTAAGGGATATGGTGGATAAGGCTTCTAGAAAGCCTTGCAAGGCCAGGAAAACAAGTTCTAGAAAGGGATAGGTGCGGCACCTTATGTGTGCAGGGATAGGGCTTCTAGAAATCTAATTTTAAGCATTCTAATCTAGTTAGGAACCCCACTTTGTAGCTAAAATATCAATGAATTCAGATTTGGATAAGATAGGATAAGATAAGGTTTGTTTGGATAAGATAAGCTAAGATAAAGTTATGGATGATGTTTTGGATAAGATTTCTTCACTTGAGCTGATTTTTTGACTTTAATTCTCCTTCGTCAAGTAGGAAACCTTGCTTGAGTAGGAATCCTCATCATTCTAGGAATCCATCTTTGACTACGAATCCATCCTTAGCTAGGACTCCTCCGTTGATTAGGAATCCTTCTTCAATTAGGAATCCTTCGTTGATTAGGAATCCTTCTTCAACTAGGACTCCTCAAATCTTCAAATCTTCATTCTCGTCCATTCCCTTGGCTCCAAGTATGTGACTTCCATTCCAAGCTCCATTTTGCTCCAAAAGGCTCCAAATTGCATCATTCTATGTAATATGCCCTTAAAACCTGAAAACACATGAAACTAGCTTAAAAGACTACTTTAAACTAAGAAAACATAACAAACATGCATAAGAACTAGCTAACTAAGGCGCATAAATATGCTCCTATCAAGCCACAACAAGCCTAACCACTGGGAAGCTGTTAAGTGGATTCTTAGATATTTGAAGGGGACTTCTAAGATGTGCTTGTGTTTTGGCGGTTCCAAACCAATCTTGGAAGGATTTACAAATGCTGACATGGGAGGTGACTTGGATGGTAGAAAATCTACGTCTGGGTACTTGTTTACTTTTACAGGGGGAACCATCTCATGGCAATCCAAGCTGCAAAAGTGTGTTGCTTTGTCCACAACAGAGGCTGAATATATAGCCGCTACAAAAGCATGCAAGGAGTTGTTGTGGCTGAAGCAGTTTCTCCAAGAGTTGGGTTTGAAGCAAAGTGATTATGGCGTTTATTGTGATAGTCAGAGTGCTCTGAATTTGAGCAAGAACACTACATATCATTCACGCACCAAGCACATTGATATTTGTTATCACTAGATTAGAGATGTTATTGAGAACAAGTTGTTACAGCTGAAGAAAATTTATACCGATAATAATTCTTCAGATATGTTGACAAAGGTAGTCACAAAATCAAAGTTGGAATTCTGCATTTAGGCTGCTGGAATAGACTCCAAGTAACTTGGAGTCATGATCAAAATTCCTCCCTCATGGATTAGAGGGGGAGATTGTTGGTATATGGTCTAGCTCATGATGAATGTTCTAGATTATTCTAGTAAGCAAGTGAGGTGGCTGGAGCATATTAGACAATTCTAGCAAGTTATTAAGTTGGTGGAAGAAGCTAGAAAGTACTAGCTTCCTTGGTTGCAAATGGAAAGATCTAGAAGCCACAATTTTGTGGCTAGTCTAGAATTAAGCTAGAGGTTTGTAGAATATACTAGAAACTAGAAACTAGTTCTAGTTTGTAGAAGGAACTAGAAACTAGTAGAGTGCCAAGTCCTCACCTATAAATATGGGTGTGATGTTCTAGTGATGTAACCAATCAAGAAAGAAGTGAGTAGAAAATGATCAAGTCCAAAGCTAGAGTTCCACTCCAAGAGTGAGAGTGAGAGTGTTCCATTACACATTGTGAGTGAAGTTTAAAGTGATAGAAAGTGTGTTATACTTTTTTGTATCCATCAAGCCTTATCTTTGGCTTGGTAAGACTACTATTATTGTACTCAACTTTTTCATATAGTGAAGATTGATCATTGTCTCGTGGACGTAGGCATAAATTGCCGAACCACATAAATTTTTGGTGTCCATTTTCTACTTTACTTTGTGCATTCTCTATCTTGTAGTACCGACATTCCTAACAGAATCAAGTAATCACATTGCAAATGTTGTCGCAATATTGGCCACAAATATCGATGAGTTCAATCAGAAATGAAAGTAATAATTCAAAACCAGCAATTTAGAGGAATATGCAGCAAATCTTAGTGAGAATTGAATTAGGAGAAGATACAATGAAATAGAAATTAAAAAAATTAAACAAATCATTGTCCCGATTATCACTAAGTCCCGTAATCAATCTTGAAAAGCAATCAACTTAAATGATTTCCTGCTGATTCATATATTATTTTAAGCAAAGATAAGTTAGCGATTCTCTCACTTTCTTTGTCTCTGTGTAAAGGGTTTCCGTATCTGCATAACTAAACACAGTAGAGGGAGTAATGCTGGAAGCTTATTGACCCAAGACAGATTTTTGTAGCACTAATTAAGAGAGAATTATTAGTTTTATTAAGTAATTGTATCTTTCTTGGTTTGTGGTAATTTGTATAGACAGCCAAACAACATATATATATATATATATATATATATATATATATATATATATATATATATATATATAATTATTCAACCAGATTAAGACTCCTAATCAAATCAAACGTTTCTTGTGCAGCTGCTGAAGAATACAGTTGATTGTTTACCAAGTCATCTTAATTATATCAAGCCAAGTGATAAGATATGCATAAGGTCCTCCTGAATTTAAATTATTAAGATATATCTCAAATTCTCAATACATAGTTTTTATAGTTCTAGTGTTCCCCATCCAATTAACATGGCATGGTTAAAGGGGGCTGGCTGGCTGCACTTTATTTTGAACTGTTGAAATTAGAAAAATGATTTATTGGAGAGTTATTATTTTTTATTTTTCAGGCTGTTAATTCTGTTTCTTTTTTGTTATTGGTTTCAAAACTCAATGCAAGAATCAAGCATCTGTTTAACAATTTAATCAGAAACAAACAGAAATATATGGAGCTGGTAAGTACATATCAGACTAGAGGAGGAGTATATAATCTTTGCTATTGCTTCCAAGAAAACTGAAAAGCTAGCATTATTAGTGGTCCCAAACCTTGAATTTAAGAAGGAACAAGAGGAAGTTAAGCATCCAGAACAGAGCAGGACAAACTGGTTTAATCCATTGCAAAATATTCGAGAAAATTAATCACTGTTCTCGGATTCCTCAAACACCTTTTTGAGTGGAAATTAAGCAACTGGCTTACCAGAATCATCCATTACATTAACATTATAAGCGATAAAGATTTTCCTGTTTTTCCGTGATAAGTTGTCTGTGAAAACATGCAAGATGCATCCTGTTTATTCTTGAGAAGCAGATGCTTGTAGCAGAATTTTACACAGCATGAATACGGATTGGTTGTCTAAATGCGTTTAACTAAAAACTAGTTCAGCTAGATTCTATATGTATCCCATATACAACGCTAATTGCTGTGATTAATTGGTCATTTAATTAATTGGTGCATGATTCATCTGGGACAAAGTGAAACCTTAGGCTTAAGCATAGGTTAAATGAGCATATCTAGGACAATTCATCTGGAGCTAGATCTTACTTATAGCTAGTTTATCCCACTAATTACCCAAAATACTAACTAAGACTTTTGTATGAATCATTATGTATAGACTCGATATGTCATTGATAAGTCATCCATAATTGATATAATGTTGATATGAGTTGCTGATACTAGATGCCGCGCTCATATAGTGTAAATATGAACATGGACATGTTCTTGTGACTTGTTGATCGTGCTATGTTATATATATACACACATGTACACTTTGCACACATTAAACATGTATACTTTGACCAATTTGCATGTAGTAGTAATAAGAAACTATATATATAACTTGCGCAAAAAAATTCAAAAATGTAATTTGCAACAATTAGGAGGAATGAACATCTTTAAACACGTAGCTATATATGTGCATGATCTTAGCAAAAGATGATCTGAGAAAGGGGAACAAAATCTCCTCCAATACGATCATATTCAACCATAAGATCTTAGAAGAACTAAATTAAATATTAATTATAATTATAAGATGATTTCTTGTTGCTCCACTTCATTCTCATTTTAGCTAATATGTTTACAAGTAGTCGACAGCAATATGAAAAAATAAGTTTTAATTTCAGCAAAAATATGGGGAATGGTGTCTCATGTCCCACTAACATCCATATCTCTCTCTGTCTTTCTTTCTCTCTCTCTCTCTCTCTCTCTCTCTCTCTCTCTCTCTCTCTCTCTCTCTCTCTCTCTATATATATATATATATATATATGTTAATCCCTGGACCATATATATAATATGTTAGTTCTTTTTATGTTAATACCTGGAGCAATTAGCAGCTTGCGTCTGGAGAGTTTGGATTCTTTGGAACATGTAGCTCACATGGTGTCATCTGAGATGTGCTAATCTTTTCCCACTTGATTACAATCTTATGCAAATAACTAATGCAGCTAAGTAATTTCTAACTTGAACTCAGGCATCATTAGGAAGAAATTAAATCTGCTTCTGGTAATTAATTAAGCTCAATTTCAGCGCCCTTTGCTTCTGCAGAAGTTAAACCCTACTGCCATGCATGGGAATGTCCTTTACTAGCTCGTGACTAATTCATTTTCAATAAAAAGCACAAGAAGAGAAGGAGAGAGCACTTGATGCATGATTATTTAATTAAGAAACAATTATAAATAATATATTAATCTGCTATACGAGAAACATTCATCAACTTTTTTTAATTAGTAGAGATGATTCCAAATAGCCAAATGGGACACGACCGAATCGGACAACATATTATGGGATGCTACTTAACTTCAATCAATCAGAACATTTTGTCAAAAAAATCCTCATACTGTGTGGATCAATTAGAAATTAGAGTATTCTAATAAGAGAGATCAGTTTATTAATTTTACAGTCTGCACAGCACTATGAAATCAAACTCATGGTACGTATCGGTATGTTTCATTTAGTTAGCTGTTCTTTCTGTTCCCAACTCCTCCTGGGGTACATAGTTCCCAATGTTTGGCACTTCCCATACTTCGTTGCACTTCCCATACTGAGTTTTCCCAAGTTGATAGTGTTGATGCACAAAATCAGTGAGAACTTTGGTACAACAGAAAGTGTTAAATTTGTGACCTTCGCTAGATTGCTCCGGTCACTAGTGTGGATAAGTATGTAAATGGATAGGGACAGGGAAGCAAACACAAGATGTATATGGTTCACCCAGATTGGCTACGTCCACGGAGTAGAGGAGTTCTCATTAATGGTGAAGGGTTTACACAAGTACATAGGTTCAAGCTCTCCTTTAATGAGTACAAGTGAATGATTTAGTACAAATGACATTAGGAAATATTGTGAGAGAATGATCTCTATTTATAGAAGAGAGTTTTTAGTTTCATTCTAACATTGACACGTGTCGTGTTGTGATTGGCTTCTGATGTTGACATGTGTCGCACTATGATTGGCTTCTGATGTCGACACGTGTCACACTATGATTGGCCTCCTGGTTGGAGGAAAACTCTTCTGAGTCCTTGACAGTATAACGTTAACCGGTGCTCAGTAGTTTCGGGATTGGTCAAGTATGGTACAAACAGATAGCATAAACAACTCTGGCCTCATGTAAATCATAATCTCTAATCACAAGCAATAAGAAAAAGATAGCAACATGGCATAACTTAAGGGAGCTGCTCCTCATTTATATTTGAAGCTGCTAATTATGATTGTTCGCAATGTATCGAGCTTTTGGTTTGTAGAAAGTAGTCTATGCAAGATTTGTTTGTAAGAGCAGTTCCAGCGGAGGGCATTTTGCCCAGCACCCAGCTGAAAAAACTGCCCAGCACCCTGTGAAACCCCTCCACCCGACCCAATTGACTGGCACCCAGCGCAAGCTGGTCTGTAGCCCAGTCCAAAATTGACTGAGGTGTTGCCCGGTACATCTGACTCATGCTGACGCCAGCCGGGTAATGCGGAGGAGGAGGAGGTCCATTTTTCGAGGAGCGTTGGTGTGGAGCACCTCCACGGCGAGATCCGACTCCGTGGGTGTGGAGCACCTCCATGGCGAGCTCCGGTGAGGAGACGACAACGAGGTGCCTGTGAGCGTTTATGTGGAGCTCCGGCGAGATCCCATCCGTTGGTGTGGAGCACCTCCACGGCGACCTCCCATTTTTGGGGGAAAAGGTCCATTTCAGGTGCTGGGTGCTCATTTGAAGAAGAAAACATGGAGAAAAAGGAGAGAGAGAGAGAGAGAGAGAATAAAAGGGTGAGGACCGGACAAAGAAAGGAAGAAAAAATAAATTAAATGATAAAATATTAATTGATATGAATAAAATAATATAATATTAGATGGGCTGGGTGCCAGTCCATTTTTAGGGGTGGAGCTGCTTTAGCCTATTACTGTTCATTGGGGTCTATTACTGTTCACTTGGGTGGATAAATACGCTGGGTGCTGGCGCAAAGTCCTTAGGGGTGGACTTGCTCTAATAATCAAGCAGACTGTGTTGCTGCAAAATAAGATAAATGTTTGTTCACAGAGAGAATCGTCAATTTGCATGAAACTAATCAATGAGTGGAAAAATTTTGTCTGGAATTAGTTGCATGTGAGTAAAAGTACCATTGGTCATATAAAAATATAGTGTAACTGTATCAATCTAAGAATTTCAAGAAAAATCAGCCCCGTGGAGGGGAGCAAGGAAACCGCTCTGGTTCAGAGAGTAAACAAATTATTAACTAATGCCCACAAACAAACGTGGTGCCATGAAGCACTTGTAGCAGTTGGGCTTCACAATGTAGGACAACCTGCTCTGATACTATAAAGTATGAACAAAGTTGACACTCCATTATAAAACCAATTGTCAATATGGATGGTAGGCCAATTGATAAGCCTAAGTAAGATCCATTCTCCCATCAATATAAGATTTATTCTCAACAGACTTCACACAGACAATGTGTTCTCGTTTCGTCTGGTACATCCAACTCAGACGTAAATTGAGTCTACGTTGAGTACGTACATTCAATTTCACCCCCCAAGCGAATGCTTCAGTTGTTTAATCTGCTCTCTTTTATTTGCTCACCGCACCAAAACGTTGCCTGCTTATACTTTGCATACAGTGCAAAGTGCAAAAATTGCACTTCTATTATTGCTAAAACTAGATCAGTTGCTTCTTTAGAAAACTAATGAATCAAGTAATCACGTTGACAAGGTTGTCACAACATTAATTGTCCACAAATATTGATAGCTCATCAAGTTAAAAGGTTAGAAAAATTAGTGATATATATATATGAAGGAAGTTGAGGTTCCACTATAAAACCAATTGGTAATATGAGAAGTAGCCAACTTATTTATAAGCCCACGCAAGATTCTTCCTTCCATCAATGTGGGATTCATTCCCATTTCTCAACACACAAATATTGATAGCTCATCAAGTTAAAAAGCTAGAAAAAATTAGTGATCTATATGAAGGAAGTTGAGGTTCCACTATAAAACCTAACATGTGGCGAATTTTCAAGCCTAACATTTGAACAACACAAATGGAGTGACGTGGAGCGTGTGTGGCTGTTGGGCTTCACACGTGAAAGAACCTGCTCTGATACCATGAAGAAGTTGAGGGTTCACTATAAAACCAATTGGCAATATGGAGAGTAGCCCAACTTACATATAAGTTCACGCAAAGTTCCTCCTCCAATCAATGTGGAATTCATTCTCAACACTATACAAGAACATGTAGCAAATCTAGTGAGATCAGCATTTGCATCGAGTCCATGCACTTGATTTTGAACTTGGAGAAGATACAAACGAACATGGAGATTCAAAATCCCAATGAATTTGTTTGCACCCAAAATGTGCCCATTTTTACTTATTTGGGCCATTGGGGTAATATATGGTATTTGAATGATTAATATGCAAGAAAGCTAACTTGGAAAAATATTTGGCTGCAAGTGGATGGGTTTGGCACTATAATATTATTTTTCCCATTTGTTTGGGTGGTGGAGGTTTGTCAAGCCTTTGTTTACTCAAGATACATGCATGTATTGCAAGTGGATGGGAGAGCTTTCAAATAAGGATAATATGAAAGAAGCCAACTTACTTCTTTTAAATGTTAGTTTATTACAAGTGGGAAAACATGTGATGAAAGCATGTGGTGGAAATGCAAGTTCCTCTTTTAATATTATTTCTCTATGCAAGTTGGCAAGTGAAATGCAAGCTGCCCAAGCAATGGAATACAAACTGCCCAAGTTTCTTTCGGGCAGATGCAATGTCCTCCAGACCTTTATATAAAGGAGCACAAACACAAGGATTATGAACACTCAATCAAACAAACAAATACAAGCACAAACTCTGCTCAAACCAGATTTGCCTTCACGAAGCTGCAGTCAGCCCCCAAGCCTTCATCATTTTCAGGATCAACCCTCACAAAAGCCATCTTTTGTCTAGTTTATTAGCTCTATTGCTCACTTGTAGTATCGATCTCCTTTGTAGTTTTCATGTACAACTCATTTTCAGTCATTTAAATTACAAGCACTCTGCAATATTAGTCACTTTCCTCTGTCATTTACATTTCCGAACAACCTTGTCATTTTCATATTGTTCTATCTCTCCATATAACTAAAGTCCTTATTTTTAAGGCAAAGAAAGAACTTGATTTGAGCAACTCCCACTCAAATGGCACAATCTCTTGATTTGAAGTCAAAAGGCGCAACCTCAATCATTCAAATCTCGTCTACTAGTGGCATCTAGTAGTGGCACGCCCGCACCCACCAATCTGGTATGTGAAGTAAATCCCCAACTTGCCCACGAGGCCCATGACGGATTTAGGGAGCAAACAGAATCATTGTCGGAATTGTCATTATTAAGTCACTTAATCAACCAAGAAAGATAAGTTTCACTTCTGCATATGGTATTATATAACTGCATGGCTAGCTAAACGCAGCAAAACTTTTCTTGTTTGGGGGTAATTAAAATTGTAGAGGTGTCTGCGATTTGTAAATTTTGTAAACCAGACAGCCAAACAACAGAAATATACTAATTTCATATATAATTATGAACAGATTACAGTAATCTGTTTCTGTTCACTAATTAGAATAAAAGTGTGGTGGAACGATCATTCATGCTAATTAAACAGAAGAATAAGTATTAATTTGATACTGAAAAGAGAAATGGAGACAACTTAGGATCATATCAATTAGAAAATTCTCAGCTAATTAAGCTTACCTTAGAGGGCAAGAGGCAGCAGATTAAGACATTAATCAACATCAAAGATTCCAACTCTTCATTTCTTAAGTTGGCTCTTAGAGTACTCGCATGTGCATGGCATCTTTTTAGCATAATCAAAACGTTTTCTGGTGAAGAATACTTTTGACTGGCCTCGCCACTGAGTTATATATTTTCAAGTCAAATGATGAGGTATGCATCCATATGAAAAATAAATAAACAGATAAGAAGAATATATCTTGATAAATATTTTTTAGAGTTCTAGTGTTCCCCATCCCATTAACATGGCATGCTAAAAGGTGGCTAGTTTGGCTGCACTTTGTTTTGCAATATAATTGTTATTAATTTTTGGACATTATAGAAGACTCTGACAAGGGTTTTGTGGATTCTTTATATATCAACGGTCAAGAATTCTCTCTAAGCATGGCCAATTTATCCATAATAATCGATATTGGTATCGATAATTAATGGTGATAACATATGGATAATATGTTGAGCGTTTTGTTTTTGAATTTTAATTATATTATCAAGTAATATTAGCGACAGATATTTATAGTATGTCCGTCCATTAATGAAGAACGGACTTATATTGATTATGTTTTATAAATTTTTATTTTACTAGCTCTTCCCTCAATAATTTGCATCTACCTTGTCCCTGTTAGTACTGTTTCTTTCTTATTATTGGCTTCAAAATTCAATACAAGAATCCAACACCTGTTCAACAATTCAATCATAAACAACAAAAGTATCTGTAGCTGGTAAGCACATCTGAGAAGTTAGAAGAGAGGGATATATAAAATCTCTACTAATTAGTGGTCCCAAAGCTTAAATTAAAAATTAAAAAATAATAATAACGGAAAGGACAAAGGACCGAGCAGGACAAACTGAGTTAATCAATTCTAAAACTTGATTAATGAAGTCTAATTACGGTTGAATTGACTAACTACCCATGATACTAGATGCCCTTCGACTGGTTGCTGATTTAGGTTCTGGAACCTAGACTCTTTTATTGGCTTCTTATTCATGTGGGAGATATATGACTGCATGCATTTTAGCACCTTTTTGAGCGGCGGCATGCATTAATATGTAACTTCTTATTATTTACTGGTTAAGTTCATCTGTTTCATGGAAAAGCAATACAAAGATACTCATGAAATCCAATGGAAGAAAAGCTTGAGGAATATTTTTATAGCAAGTTGTTCCTCATTTCATGAACATGGCATGTTTAAAGAGGGTTCTGCCTGCACCTCATTTTGCATGTACAACAATCAGAATGATCATCTGATTACAAATCCACCATGATGTGTCACGATATATATTGAACAAAACTGTCAACACCCAATTTATCGAGTTTTAGTTATAAGTTCTATTATCTCTCAAAGTTCTTTGTGGTACGTGAACTTAGATTTCAGTCATCAGTTCTATTCTAACTTATGACTAAAACCCGATGAATTATATCCTTCTAAGTTCAAAGAAAATGGGACAATAACAAAGTACATGAGTCATATACATAAATAATAATCAAGGATAATCATCATTTATCAATATGAATGAGTTCGATCGGTTGACCTTTTGTTCATGAAATAGTTAGAGACTGTTGAACGTGGAGAAATTTAATCGCTGTTGTTGGATTCCTAGCTTGTCCTAGATTTTGTTGTTTGATAGAAGACACAATTTTGAGTGGAAATGAAGCAATTGTGGCTAGGAAAAATATATTATATGCACAGTCGCAGATGTAACAAGAACACAGCTAAAGATTTTCATGTTTGGCCATGAAAGGTTGTCTGAGACATGAAATATATATGCTGTTTATTCATGAGAGGTTGATGTATCAAGAGTTCAGAGTCAGCATGAATATGTGAACACTTTTAGTCTACATGCACTTAACTTTGCAAACGAACTCGACCAATATGTATGAATACACAATGATTTTGTTGTACGAAAATAGTACACTAACATTAGGGCAGCCTCCAATGTTTAAATACTTCTACCAAACCCTAACCCTAAAATAAAATTTAAAAAAAAAAGTTACCGAATTGTTGAAATTCAATAAATTGGAAATTAGGAGTTTACCTATCAAACAAATCTCACAATGCACAAAATGCCCTAGTATTAGGGAAAAAAATTCCACTTTGTTATACCTTCGAAACAATGTATTATGTATTCAAATTGAACGTCGGAGCACGGATACTTTGGAAAGTCAAAATATGTTTTTCTTAAGATTACACTTCTCAAACAAATGCAAAATCTAATCTGCAACTTGTTTCTGTAGATGTTAAATTAAAAGTTTAAAGTTTTGACTTCATAATTCATATCGTGGTTGTATATAATCTATATATATTTTTCTCAAACATACATGATCCATATGCATATGCATGTTGGGTGAAAAAAAAAAAAAATATATATATATATATATATATATAATTAGAGCTTACAGAATTGTTCCGCAGCTTTGATTGACGTTAGAGCTTTCTTTCTTTATTTTTTATTTTTTTGAACTTTTTTTTATCAATCTTTCTTTATTTTCTTTGGTGCTGCGACAAAAGGAAGAATCAAACGGTTTTATAAATTTTAATTTTTCATGCCAATAAACAAAAATTAATCTCAACTGTCCAGTCTATTTTACCATTTTTTATGTACACGTGTAGGCAGCAGATCTTCTCTCAGATGAAAACGTTGACCATTGACTAAAAAGTAGAGCACAGGAGGGACTTTTGGTCCGAGCGACCGGGGACACAGAGCTCCTATTGGGCCAACCGACACGTGTGCATGAAAAACTCAAAATTTAAATGCACAAGCAAACCGTAAAAAAGACGGCCCCACTCATGATACTGTCGCCATGTGCAGCATGTGATCGCACCCTATCCTTACAACTAATCGCAATTTGCTTTGGACATTTTATTATCTTAATTTTTTGAAGGTATGGCTTGTGGGGTTAAAAATCCGACCATTTTTAAACAAATCATTTTCCCATAAGTTAACAAATAAAAAAAATTAAATTTAATATGTTACTACTGCAAGTGGTCATTTATCACAGTAATAAAAAATTGTTAAATCTTTGCATGACGAGATGAGTTCAAACATAATCGATGATTAATCTAACAAAATTTATCGTTTGACAAAAAATAAATGTTACTACTAGAAAATTGAGAGGTAATTTTTAAATTAATTAATTAATAAAAACATCAATTAATATAAATGTGTATTATTGCAAAGATAAGGTAAAGTAGTTCAAGAGATTGACTACATAAAAAAATTAAAAAAATAAAGTTAAGTTTGTATCCCACTTTTAGGCCCCAATATATTCCTCTATAAGCTATAGACATAATACAAATTTCCCTTGTAATTTCACATATGATAATATATAGAATAATAGTATAGAAGAAGCCTGCATTGATAGATTTATATGGTATAACACAGTCATTTTCAACTAATTGCGTCATGAATTTAAACTCATGCTCGTTCTTAAGACTCAAACAGTCTCCCCACCCAATTTTGATATCCTTTCATACAATTTGATAGTGATTTATAGTAAACATTAAAAATATTTTCATTACAGAATAACATACGCGCATAGAAAACTCACACAACACGAATAATTCTTTTTTCTTTTCTTGTATACGTGAAGCGTTAAGTGACAATAATACAAGGAGAGTTCTAGAAATACAAAGAAAGTTGTAGCTGGATCGTAGATAGTTAAAGGTGAAGCAAATGAGTAGGTGCATGCCGGTGCGTACTGAATCCACTCGAACACAAGATTGTTGCGTTCAATCAACTTTTTCCCACATCGGGTTAAGAAGGATCCGCTGATTCATCAGACCATACCTTATGATATGTCACTACAGGTGATCTCAAAGCCCTTTTTTCCGTTCATCCAGCCATACCGAAGGAAAGGGCATATGCCCGGCCCCCCAACTCTCACGTAATGTCACATCCCCACACAGGCATTTTAGTTTACTTTAACCCCCTTAATTATGCATATGCATACCGATCGTGGGGTAAACTTTGTTGCATATACGCTTATAGTGGTTAGACAGAATTCCTCAGATACTCGTTGATAGGTGCATTCTCTTCATGTGGAAGCTCAATCGGCTTAGTGTTGGGATTGTCAGTCGTTTTTTTGTATGTTTTAAATTCTGAATTTTGGCAAATCGATATTTTAAACCACTTCAATTTAAGAAGGAATAAATTGAACTCATATGAAGTTTTGGATCTTGAATTTAGTATGTGAATGAACCCAAAAATGCATGTGTCTTTGGCAATAAAGATGTTGGGGGATCTCAGATTTTTGTGGATCCCATGATATGGCATAAATGGTGTCAAATTCACAAATTATTAGGGATTCTATAACCCATTAATTGAGGGATAGACTTTTTTGTTTCACAGTATATAATTTCTTCATTAGAAAATTTCATAACAGTAGACACAACCATGCATATACACATGAATACTGTTTCTTTGTATACATTTTCTCAATTATTTATACATTATACATATCATGACAAATTTCTTCATTTTTTTCGTATATGTATCATGTAGCAGGCATTTTAGCCAAAGTGATTCTTGAGATTGACATAACTTTTCACTTAGGTTCCCGAGATTTGAAATCAATAGAAATAGTCCTTGAATTTGTCCACCATTAATCATTTTGGTCAATCTGTAAAAATCTCTGTTATATAAAAAGATCAAAATGAGAAAAAGAATTTAATCAACAATGAGCCAAAATGATTGGTAAAATTAAGGATATTTTTGTTATTTTTCCATAGTTCACGGAGATTTTTCACAGAATGATCAAAATAATTGACGGTGGAAAAACTTAGGGACCAGTTCTATTAATTTTAAATATCAGGAACCAAAGTAAGGAGTTATGGCAATATCAAAGACCATTTTAACTAAAAAATCTTACGTAGCTAAATAAATGTGTTCATTTTCTTACACTCAAATTTGAATAACCATCTCAATAAAAACATCATCAGATCGTAAAATCTTCACATTTCTGCCAAATAAGTTAACTTTTAGAAAATGCGTACGTCTAATTTGATCTTCTGAAATCTAAATATCAT
Organism: Malus sylvestris; assembly: GCF_916048215.2. Taxonomy (NCBI): domain Eukaryota; kingdom Viridiplantae; phylum Streptophyta; class Magnoliopsida; order Rosales; family Rosaceae; genus Malus; species Malus sylvestris. The sequence goes on from NC_062260.1 coordinate 22,018,217, forward strand.
TTCCCGTCTCCCTCACCCATCCCTCCATAGCTCATTTTATAGCTTTGAAGCTCCACAAAGACCTTATTTTCCACAAACCCTAGATATTCACAGTTTACTGTGACAAGCTAAGTGAGATTTGATGCATTTAAGTTCCCCTCTCCCCCTCTGTTTCACTGACCTAAAAACTACTCCATGACGTTTGCTTTGGGAATCCACCACATTACCATAATATTATATTGCCATTCATTACAATACCAAATTAAATTATTAATTATGTAGCTTAATCAGACTTTCGTATCTTTAATGTAAAAGTAAAATGTATCTTTGAATGTTTATCTATACATATATTATAAAACCTCCCAATTTTATAATTTAGATATAAAATTAAAAACAATAATTGTGGGCCTCTCGAGGCACAGAAGGCCCAGGTGATTCCCACTGCCACACTCATCAGCAACCTCCTCATTTTCTTTCCTCCATCTCCCTTTAAATACCAATCTCACTCACCGTTCCTTCCCCAAACTCACTGGCAAGCCCACTGATTTTTCACTTGTGATCTTCTTTCTCTCTCTCTCTCTCTCTCTCTAGAAACCCAAGTAATCAGAAGCACTAAAGATACCAGCTTTTTAGAGAAATGGCTTCTGTTTCTGTACCTGCAGCTGGCGGCAGTGCTTCTACTGCAAGTGCTTCTCATCACCACCCGCCTCCTTTTTACTTCGACGAGAAGTGGAAGCTGTCGAAGAAAGGAGGGTTGTCGAGATCGAGCCGTTCATCATCTTCCAGTCATCTGATGAAGAATTCATCGCAGTCGAATCGACGGTGCGCGTTTTCCAGAAAGTGTGCGAGGTTGGTGAAGGAGCAGAGAGCTCGGTTCTACATCGTGAGGCGCTGCGTCACCATGCTCATCTGCTGGCACGACTACAGCGATTCATAAACTGAGAACAAACAGAGGAGAGAGAAAGTTGCCATCTTTTGCCTCTGTTTTTGTTAGATCTTTTTGGGGTTTGATTGCTGCAGAAAAAAACCCAGTTCACAATCAGTTTTTGTTCTTGAGGAAAGAGCACGAGGAGAATGATTTATACTTGTACATAAAATTTTGCTCTGTTTTTATTTGTATTTTTAATGGGGGTTAAGAATTTAGATTTTGAATTTTCTTTTTTTGGGCCTCTGAATCTCCAAACAAAGGAGATGAGATGGGTTCTTGATGTTAATTTCACTGCTACTATCTGAGAATTATGAGAAATATTTCAATGAAAATAGGGCTCTTGAGGTCTAATTCTTATTCTTCCCTCCTTTTTAAATTATTAATTTGCCTTTGCAATTTATGGTTAAATTCTTGTGCTTTTTTAATGGTTTGGTTAATCAGTTGGTCTTGAATTTTGAGTTTGAAGAGATGGGGCAATGGTTGAAATATTTTATCTATCTCAAAGAGAGGGGAGATTCCCTTCAACTGTGTTGCAGGCTTGCAGCTGATGCAATTGTGGATCTGGTGAGCTTGGCTGACGCAAGTAGGATTAATAATTCATTAAATTTGTATTTTCCTAATTTTTAATGTGAATCATGGATGTTAGGGATTAATATAAAATTGAACAAGTTGAAAGAATGACGGTGGTTTTCACACTTCTGTTTTCTTCTTCGACACTCGTTTCCCTTAATTTTCACGCTTGAAGATAACGAAATGGAAGAGAAAAACGTAGTTTGATAACCATATTCTTATTTTTCTTCTTACAATATGATGTTCAATTGTAAGTTACTCTAATTTACAGAGATACAACTCCGAGCTCGAATGTCGAAGAAAGTTTCAAATTCACAAGCAAGAAAACGAGTACACTGGTCTACCCAACTATTCACGTTTTTTTTATCATAATGCACAAAAGATGCCCTTTTCTTGCATTACAATTTCAATGTCGTACAAAATATGGTAAAAAAAGTTGTGTGCAACCAAAGCAAAGGATAATGCAATCGGCTTGTCACTTCTACCTCCAATGCTTCTGCAATCAAAATGACCAATTTGTCCTAGATATTTTAGGCGTTTGACCAGTGGAGGACCACTTTGACCACTAATCTGGTATAGCTGGACAGGGGTAATCTTGGAACCTTCACCCTGGCTTCATCGTTTGTATATATTTCGGTATCCAGATTCCCAAACTGCTCGGCTCGACATGTGAGGGAGTCTGATTACTATGCATGTGAGGGGGCATTTTCGTCAACTCAAAAGTTTACAGCTGATTTTGTTACTAATGCTACCTTGTGTTGAGAGTTGTCCCACATTGGTGAGGGACAAAGTTTGCTATGTGCTTATATGATCTTGGAGTACTTCCATATTGTCAATTGGTTTTATGGTGAACCCCAATTTCATCATGGTATCAGAGCGGGTTGTCCTCGTGTGAAGCCAAATGATCACACGCGCTTCAACTCACCCAGTTGTTGTCCACGTGTACGCTTGAAAATCCGCCACACGTGCGGGAGAGTGTTGAGAGTTGTTCCACATCGGTGAGGGATAATGTTTGCTATGTGAGTGTTGAGAGTTGTCCCACATCGGTGAGAGACAATGTTTGCTATGTGCTTATACGATCTTAAGCTACTCCTATATTGACAATTGGTTTTATGATGGAATCCAATTTCATCACCGTGTTTCTGTTATATTGAAAAATCTCTCTTTATATTGGGAGTTTCATTTCCATGGTGATTGTGACCTCGTCATGGATCTGACCGTTCGTTAAAAAAAATGGAAGCTTTTTGAAATCTTAAAGCTCGAAATTACTAAAATAAGTACTGTGACATTAATAATAATTTACTAAAATAAGTAAAAGCTAGAGTTAAACACCTGATTGGAGTTTGAGATTATTTTCTAGTACGTTCAGATATTTTTTTTGTATATTAAGATTTTCTGCTATTAAATTTGTAGATAGCGTTTAACCACAAAGATATAATAGTTGAAAATTATAATGTCACAAAATGCATCGATACATAGTGAAATTTTTAACGTTCGTGAGATGTGAAAACTTGAATTAGAAGGAACTGGTTATTGGTATTCGAGCACATTGATAAATTTCTCGAGAAATGACATGAAAGGGAATGGCAAGTTGGCATACTGGCTGACACGGCAGCAGCAACAGCTACACATGGGAGTGGCAAGTTGGCATACTGGCTGACACGGCAGCAGCAACATCTACACATGATTCACACACTCAACGTCTTTCCTTGATAAGAAAGAAAGAAAGAAAGAAAAAAAAAAGAGAGAACGAATATTGCTCCAAGTAGATAATTCGTAATTTTCCTTTTTAAAAAAAGCACGAATATTGTTTTTCCTTGCGTTCCTAAACTTTTGTAGGAGTGCGCGGTCTAAATTTGATCGAGTTTATTCTAAAATTGAGGAGGAATAAACGATAATTGGTTCGATTGATTTAGTAGAAATTAACCATTGAGGAAGCTAAACCAAAACAAGCTGATTAAAGGTTTGTTTGAAAGTGTGTTCAAAATAATTGAAATTGTTTTTGATAAAAATGATTTTGGGTTCTAAAAACATTTTTAAGTACTTGAAAGAAGCACCATATATGTATTTCTTACGAAAAACACTTTTTCCAAGGTCCACTTGGATTTCATAAACATTTTCATCAAAAATGCTTTTAATCATTTTAAAAGCGCTTTCAAACGAGCCCTAGTTTTAAATGATTTGTTCAATTTGGTTTGGGCGGTTCAGGTCTAAGTCTGTTTCTTTTTGGCTCCATTACTTACTGAATTGCAAAATTTACATATATATATATTATGTATGTTGTGTTAATAATATATATAGGGTTAAATCTTCCATTAACTATGTTGTGTTAATTATGTATCACTTAGTACTACGGTCTATTGGTATTCTTCTTCGCTTATAAGTGAGAAGTCTTAAGCTCGATTATCGTCAAAAGCGAATTTGAACCACATTATTGCTTATTCAGATTTTTTTTTTTTTTAACGCAAAGATTGAAGAGAAATGCTAAGAGACTCTTCATGAATTATTTGTCATCTCATAGATTAACGTCAATTTTTATGTCAGAATCCATAAAGAGTCTCACTTTTAACCGATTCTCTTTAGCTAGCATTTCTCAACTTTATATTTTGAGGTAGGGTTTTGTAAAACAGTAAGCCTAATCATAACTCGTGCATTACCGCTTCCCACGATTTTTTCCATATGCCTTTTTGCTATTTCGTAGGCTTTTCTTTTACTCTCTATCTCCATCTCCTTCTTATTTTTTTCCTTTTATATATTTTATTTATTGTTATTTTCTATGGGTTTTGTATAATTTATACATCTATTGGTTGAGCAGGTCAAGGAGAAAGATTTGCTTTGCTAAAACGTGATCCCTTTTACGCACTTTAATTAGAGGCAATCAAACAAACAAGATCATGCTTGATTAGGGTTTTGACTGTTAATCATTGGGATTTAGCTTGGCGTGCCAAAGGATTCGAAAACGAACAAAAAAAAGGGGGAAAAAAGGATCTCGCAGTGGACTTTGGAGAGGTTATCCGAGGACCCAATAGATTCATTAAGGAAAAAGTGAGAATCAAATCTCCACACAAATCTTAACCCACTTTTTCCTTTGGATGATTAGAAATGTTAGTGGATTTTTGGATGTCTTAAACAAAATCATCCTTAACTGTAGTTTTCCCACACACACTTGATGTTGAAGTATTGTTTACTTAATGTGAAAATAGAACTACATGATATCAAAAGCTAGAGTTGTGTTAGCGGAAGTCGTTGTATGCATGTGAGTGGTTATAACAGATTTATACATTGTACGATTTGCTTGATTCAGCCACTGAGAGTCAGTACGAAATCGATTAGTAACATCATGCTAAATGTAATGCATGATAAGTATAACAGTTGTAAAATTTGTTAAGTACAATTGCTTATGCATAAGTTAATGAATGTATGTTGTATGTCGTAAATGTATTGTGAGTCCACCATGCATTAAAAACTAGGGTCCAGAGTTAGGAAGCTTGTACGAGAGATTCTTGACACTTTGCAATTACAGACACTGACCCACTCTTATCCATTTCTTTGGGGGCACCGATAAAGATTTTTCCATGCTTTGTGGTCCCATCATAGAAACCGGAAAAGGATCCGGTTTCCACCAAGTCCATCAAAGCCACAAATCTGGGCCTTTGAAATTTGATCTAAGGGCTACAAATAAAGGCTCACTTCAAAAGTTATAATAACTTTAGCCGTTAGATCAAATTTTAAAGGCCCAGATTTATAGCCTTTATGGACTTGGTGGAAGGGATCCGGAGATGATCAATTTCCATATAAACCATACTAAGTACTTCCTCTAGTATAACACTTGAGAGAGAAAATAATATTGACTACCATTTTCTTTTCATGCACACACTATCGAATACATGTTGATCAGTCAGTAGTTTATATCTTTACCTTAACATAAATTATGCAACATGTGTTAATCACTATGTGCTAGCTTAGAAATACCTTTAAATGACCGAAAATGTTTTTAGATAAAATGTTTTTTTGCAAAAAGCACAAGTTATGTGTGCTTCTTTTATGAATCACTTTAAGTTTTTTTTTAGGATTTACTTGTTTTTTTTACTAAAGATTGGTTTCAAAAATATACCAAAAGTAATTTCAGCTATTTTAAAAGCACTTCTAAACAAGCCCTATATGTCTTTTGAAAAACAAAATAACATGCGCTGAATTACTATTGTAGCATCAAGTGAAAATACGTGGTATAAAGTTAGGTCATCTCTAACCAAAGAGCTAAATATAGTCTCGTCTAGAATTATAGCTCTACAAAAAATTATTTTTAAATGAACAGTGTCAGGTTATATATATATCATTTTCAACCGAAAAGGCTAAACATAACCTGCTTAATAATTATTAATTTTAAGTTTATACTTTAAATTTACTAATTAATTTAATCAAATTACCGTAGGATGTTTTTAAATCCAAACATTAAATTTGAATCAATTATTACAGTAGAAAAGCTGAACCACATAAAGGGGCTAGGCGGTGGCTACATTTAGTCACCTTGATACCCTGACTTTTGAATCTTTAACCCTCCCTATTGGAGTCGGTCTTTTCAACATTGTTGATTATCCTTTCCAATCTAAGCACGCAAATTATTTACCAAAATCGTAATTATCAGCCACTGGCATGGCTTTGATTGATGCGTTGGCAGAAGAAGTAGAACATTCTGGAGTGGAGCTGTGTCTAGTCAACGGTCACATCACGGAGTCCTGAACGACATGATAAGCTCTCTGGATCCTCATCCCTCGAATTTAATCAACAGGTGGCACCACGTCAACAAATAATCATCCAAATCACGCTCTGCCATTTTGGACCATTGCTCACTTGGAGCTTCATCTAGGACCCCACGATGGAAAAGGATCCTCGGATCCTTTTTCTGGGAATTTGGAGAATTTCGTAATTGTGTTCGTCTATCATACATCGTGCAATAAAAAATCATTTAAAATTTAAAATTAAATATAAATATTACTTAACAAAAAATGATCGCACAATGTATAATGAACGGATCAAAATCCAAAACCAACCCCCACCCCCAACACACGATCACGAGGGAACTAACCCCCTACGTGGGTCCCTGTCGTTCCATGCTTCATGCAGTTTCCACATCATCAATGTTCGAGATTTTCATGTGAACTGAAAAGGACCGGCTTTTCGGGCCGAAGTATGGGTAAAAGGGCCGGCCTTTTAGTTTTCAACTGGAGCCCAACGGCTATTAATGGGCCAGTGGTCATCTTTTATTTGTACACTAATTTAAAGAAATTGACTCCATTTTGTGAAGGTTTTGGGCTTTTTCTTTCAACGCATAGTGTGGATTCAAAATGCTCTATTTGTGTTCATTTTCGATGTATCTAAGTGATATTTCTCTTTACTTATAATTTTATGTTTAGTTTTGTATATTATGAGTTTGATATCAATTATTCATAGTGTAAGTAAATCATATAGCTTGTTTTTTTTTTTATGGTTTTTGAAAAATGATAGCATTAGTGTGTTAAATAATGGAGAGGGAATGGTGTGGATTTGCTAAAAATCTAATGATCGATTTTTATCATTATTTTTTTATATTATCTATTAGAGAAATGATTTCACACATATTAACCCACCTATTGAAAATTCTTGATTTCCCTAACTACATGTTTGGACGAGATAAATAACCTTGAAAATTTAATAAAAAACCAGAATTTATAAATTGACATACATCAATTTTTTTATTTGGATTTATTAACATAGAATTTAGAATTTTTGCATGGACAAAGAACTAGGAAATTGGGACCACCAATTCCCATGTTTAAATTTCATGTAGACATGTGTCATTTCTAAATTTCTATGAGTGAGAGTTTAAAATAACGAATTTTGTATTCAAATTTTATTATTTTTTTATGTTAAGCAAACAAAAAAAATTCACAAATCCTAAAAATAAAATCTCATCATTTCAATTCTGTCATTTTAAAATTACTTTGTAATCTTAAATTACCTGTAGTGCAGGCAAATTTGATATCATACGCTACAGGCGCGTGGGATTTCAATATCATAAAAACATCGAAGTATAAAAGCCCCAAGTTTCTGCGTCGAGCACAATCTACACCAAAACGCCCATGGCCACCGAAGCTCCCGACTATACCACCCGATTTATCGTCCCCGTTTCAACCCGACAACCCAATTGCTCCACTCCGTTTTCGAAGCTCCTATATCGCGTCGAAACGGGTCAGTCCAACTCCAACTCTCTCACACTCTCACTCCTAAAATTCAATGTTTATTTTTCTATGAATTTTTGCAGTAAAATTGGTGGATTGTAGTTAAAAACCCTAATTTGATTGGTTCAGATTCAGTTACTTGTTAATATCTGTTTAGAAGAACAAATTTTAGTGCTTTTGGGATTTTGATTTGCAGGGTGTATTCAATTGAGAATGTGAGAGATTTTAATGGATTTATAAATCCATAGATTTTTATGGAGTTTAATTGATTTGTAGAGGTTCCATATAAAATTTTGATTCAATTCCTTAAAATCTCATGGTAAGATGTGAGATTTGTGAATGCTTAAAATACACTACGAAATCTCTTCAATTCCCTCTAATTCCTCAACTTTCTCAAATCCTTTAAAATCAATTTCTAATTGAATACACCTGGAATGTCATAAACTTCTTTAAAATCCTAATTGAATGCACCCAGATTTTTAGGGATTTTAATAAACTATCTTAAAATTCTAATTGAATACCCCTAGAATTTCAGAGAATCACTGATTGAATACCCCTAAATTCATTAAAAGAATTAAAATCCCTTAAAATTCCAATTGAATACATCCCCGTAATTGTATCTAAAACCCACTAGGGTTTTGAACTTTTGATGAATGCCTTGCAATTAATCACTAGTTAATGGTAATTTAATTCCAAAGGTAAAACCTTTTTGGAGTTTTTATTTTTATGCTCAGTAATGATGTGGATTTGCATGTACTTTGGGAATTTTCATATCCATTTTATCATGCCATGTATTAATATTTTTATATGACATGACCAGAAAGTTGAAGATTGCAAGTGCTGCAGCCATGACTGATGCAATTGATTTATCTGGGGATGGCGGTGTTCTCAAGAAAATTGTAAGGCATGCAAAACCAGATGCAGCTGGCCCGACCCAAGACCTTCCGCTCGTTGATGGTATTGACTATAATGCCGTAGCTGATTGTGTTTTTTCTGTTGTTGGTTTTGTGACAATATTTTCTGGTTAAGTTGGGTATGAAAACATTGCAACTTATCTTTAGTTGGTTAATATGATTGCATACTTTATGTTGGGCAGTTCATTATGAAGGCATTCTTGAGGAAACTGGCGAAGTCTTTGACACGACACACGAAGATAATACAATTTTCTCATTTGAGGTTGGGAAAGGCAGTGTGATCAAGGCTTGGGATATTGCAGTGAAAACCATGAAGGTCGAAAAACACGCTTATCTTCAAGGAAATTTTGGTAGTGTTAAAAGTGTCCTGTTACATGTTTTCTCTTTTGTTGGTTGCATCAGGTTGGGGAGATTGCTAAGATCACTTGCAAGCCAGAATATGCCTATGGTAGTGCGGGTTCTCCACCAGATATTCCACCAGAGTAATGTCATTGTTCTATTTTTATGTCAAAATTGTTTTTTATGGACACTGGGAGTGCTAGTAGCTCCGTTAACTTAAAGATATATTTACGCATCGATGTACCAAAACAACACTGTCCAGACTTAATTCTTACCCAAACATGGATAGTATATGCTTATTGGCAACTATTGCATCTTAGTTTATGATATAAGAGTTATTTGGTTGGTGATCTTTGATTTCATAACTTTAAACCTAGATATATGTTGAATAGATGTAAAATTTCCGGATGCATGTTGGAAAGAAAAGTACATAAACTCCGCGTGGTAAGACTTCTCCAGGAAGAGTCTTCACACGCGAGTACATGCCAATTTGTGTGTTGAGTATTCTGGTCATCCAAGTGCTTGTAACAGTCTGCTTCAATTTGCTTGGTCAATTATCTCGATTTTCTTGTCACAAATGGTCTCTTTACAATGTCCTTGGAACTAATGCATTGTATATTACAAATGAATCCTGCAGTGCAACCCTCGTATTTGAGGTGGAGTTAGTTGCTTGCAATCCTCGGAAGGGATTAAGTTTGGGTAGTGCTTCAGAGGAAAGGGCTAGGCTAGAGTAAGCTATCTACTTTCATCTTCTCCGCGACTTATATTCCAGAGATATACTGCGAGTCTTACCATCGTCATTACACTTTTTGTTGATTCTGTCGAGATCTACCAACTTTTTCATCAACAGTAGGTTTGATTGAATTTTTCATTGGTACTCACAACAGAGAGCTGAAGAAACAGAGGGAGTTAGCTGCTGCAAACAAAGAGGAAGAGAAGAAGAAGAGAGAAGAGGCGAAAGCTGCAGCTGCCGCTCGTATTCAAGCCAAGTTGGATGCCAAGAAGGGCGGAGGAAAGGGAAAAGCAAAAGCAAAATAGCACTTGGTCGCAGACTCGCATGTTTGAACGAGGTTGATCCTTCTGATCAAGTAGATTCAATAAATTGGGTTTGTTTGAATGTACTTTTAAAATGATTGAAAGCGTTTTTGGTGAAAATATTTTTAAAAACAATCCTTAATAAAAATGTTAGTAAATCCTTAAAAAACACTTAAAATGCTTATTAGAAAAAGTACATAACTGATATTTTTTGTACAACGCACTTAGAGTGCTTTTGATACATAAAAATATTTTCTTTAAAAACATTTTCGATCTTTTTAAAAACACATTCAAACGAGCCTTAATTTAGTTGGACTAATTTAGTTCGTGAGTCCGACTGAACAAACGATGATCTTTTCCCTGGTTTAGTGTGTGCTATAAACTTTTGCCAAACATGTTTTGGATCAATAAATCGGCCCTGGTTGGTTCACCGAAGGACTCAAGTTAGACTGGAAACTTCGATTGTTGTCCAAGTAAGGCACACTAACTTCAACAACGTCCCTCGCAACGAGTTTGCCGAAGGCAGAAAACTTTTGGAGTGCTATTTAAAATATACACAACATGCTTGTTTTGAGGGCATAATATTCAGCCATTTCCAGTGCCTATATATCAAGATAATTACAGCAATGCCAATGCTGGGCATAACCTTTGAATCGGATCCATCATGTGCCTAACTATGTAGGTGGGTACCCTACTTCTACTAGTTACACTTACGATTTAAACCCTGTAAGAGGCATCCATTCCATCTTGTCCATTTTCATGCAACCCTGATCCTGCTCGGAATTTACACACCGGGCAGGTTCCCTGCTGCTTCAGCCATGGATCAATGCAACTAGCATGGAACTGCAGCAAGCAACAGCAAAAAAACACGATAATAAAAACAAGACTCCTCGAGTCTGATTAGCTAGAGATCAACTCTTCCGACGATGTGTTTTCAGTTCACAATTTGCATGTGTCACAGAGTGTCTGGTTAGGGAACGTGTGTGCGTGGGTGCAGGGTCGACAGGAACTAGATGCTTGCAACCATTTTAGTGTAGCAAAAACTCCCTAAAACTCGCAACTGAAAAATACAGGAAGATGGAAAAAATAAGCCTATGAATGTCAAGCCACTGAAAAGAGAACCGAACCTGATGCAAGCATGGAAGGCTGCGGATTAGTTCTCCCACAGTAACTTGCTCGAGGCAAACACTACAAGTCAGTTCATCTTCCATTGCTTTTGTGCTCCCAACAGCGTCGACAGTTTCTTGCGTCTTCAGCAAAATAGATTAGAAATATACGATGGTACAGAATAAATGCAATGCTATCATATGATATGAGATAATAATGTACGCAAGTTTCTTCTGTCTGTACTCATACAAAATGAAATGCAGGAACATCTTTACTTTTGAAGGGTGAAAAATACAAAAGGAAAGAGGGGCAATATATAGTCAATACCTCAGAAGGTACTGAAGATGAAGCTTGTTGCATCGATGAAGCGCCACTGCATACAAAACAAAACCATTATAAAACAAACGTATTCGAAATGCAAAGGCTAAACAACTATGATTCAATTCTTTTTTCATTTGCCCCTAAAATCTCTCAACTCTGTTGGTCTATCTCAGTCACTCAACCAAAACAAAAACAAACAAAAAATTAGAGAACTTACTTTTGAGGACCCACAGCCTTGTATTTATGGACTGGAAGAGCATTTATCTCTTCCTCACTCATAGAAGAAGCTGCTGGAACATTATCGGAATCCAGAGCTCGCAAAGTTTCATAATCTGGTATGCAAAAGAAGAGTATTTACCATAAAAGTAAAGGCATATAAACAACTTTAAGAGAAAAATCTATGGTTTGGCTAATAAAAAATATTGATAGCCATGTATTGGGTTTCAAGATATAAAAATCATTTTAGACGGGATATAACTACCAACCTAGGTCATCAAATTCCCGGTCAAGAAGTGCAAGCTGAAGTCTGAGGCCTTGAAGGCGCCCTCTTGTTGCTAAGCTAATTGATGGTGGCATACGCAACCGCAATTCAGTATGGCCAAGAAGGCCACTGGCTGCTGCTGCATGAACCTGTGCTTGAGCTTGAAGTTGTTGACAGGTTGCATACATCCTTAATGTTGTAGCCATCAAAAAGACACCAAGAACTAGCCACAGCTACATGCATAAGGATGTTTAAATTTCTCATATAACAACCTAACGAACAGCAACCTTGACCAGTCGGTTACGGTGGTTTGGACATGTGCAAAGAAGGCCTACTGACGCTCCGATTAGAAGATGCGACTATGGGACAGAGGTTCAGGGCCGAAGGGGTAGAGGAAGACCTAGGAAAACTTTGGAAGAGACTCTAAGAAAAGACTTAGAGTACTTGGATCTAACGAAGGACATGACACAGGATCGAGCACAATGGCGTTCTAAGATTCGTATAGCCGATCCCACTCAGTGACTTGGATTTTCCAAGTCTCCAACCAAGAAGTTTTCCTCACTCGGGAAATTAAGGGAACACTACCCCAACCTACATGCTCCACTCAGAAAGCTTCAACATACAAGCTTCAACAAAAGAAAATTCAAAGAACTTAGCGAAGAAGGCTTTGGTGTATTTAACACAATACGTTGAAATGAAGGAAAGCTTATTTATTGATATCCCCGATAAGCTACAAATATGTACATATACATGAGTCAAAATAAACACACAAGAGGGAGCCTTCACAAAGGTTGCTTAGGAGAAGTCTCAGCAGTCGGTAGAGCCCCAGAAAGAGAAGGCACCGGAGAGGGATCTTTTGGAGCCTCAGTACTGGACAAAACCCTAGAAGGAGGAGGCATCAGAGGTTGATCATTTGGAGCTTCATTACGCGGTACAGCCCCAGAAGACGAAGGCAATAAATGCCTTTGGAACAAACCCACAAATCTTTGATGATCAAGTAAAACCTGACCATCAGTTTCCTTCATCTGGTCAAGCTTCCTCTTCATGTTTGTAGCATAGTCATGTGCGAGCCGGTGCAACTGTTTATTCTCATGCTTGAGCCCTCTAATCTCCTGTTTGAGACTCATCACTTCAGCCGCCAATGATTCAACTTGGCGGGTTCGAGCAAATAGGCGTTGGGCCATATTAGACACAGAACCTGCACACTGAACACTGAGAGCCAGCGAATCCTTAACAGCTAACTCATCAGACCGTTTGGAAAGTAGTCTGTTATCTTTGGGAGTGAGAAGGTTCCTGGCCACCACCGCAGCGGTCATATCATTCTTCATCACGGAATCCCCAACGGTAAGAGGACCAGTTGGGGAGACAAAGGATGGGCGCCATATGTTGTCTGGAGAAGGCGGGGCTGCCTCTTCAACAAGGTTCAAGTCAAAACGACGGTCGGAGGGGCCAGACATTTTCAAAGGTGTTGAAGAGAGAAGAGGTCGGACAAATCAAGATCTTAGAAGTGCAAGAATGAAGCTTCTACTGGTGGAGATTCAAGTGTGCTTTGGAACTTAATGCCAGCCTCTATAAAAATCTGCACTCGACGGAGCTTCAGAAATCAAAGAGGCGCCTGCTCAGAAATCGAAGAGGCGTTTGCTTTCTCAAAAGTTGGGCTGCTTAGAGATCACGAGGGTTGATCTCAGAAATCGAAGAGCCGTTTGCTTTCTCAAAAGTTGGGCTGCTCAAAGACCACGAAGGCCGATCTCAGAAATCGAAGAGGCGCTCGCTTTCTCAAAAGCTGGGCTCCCTAGAGACCACGAGGGCCGATCTCAGAAATCGAAGAGGCACCTACTTTTCCAGCCTTGTCAGCACCTGTCACACGCACACTCAGCTTTGCGGAAATTATGGGCATTCTGTCAAAGACTTCTGGGGAAGTAGAAAACACATGAATCTTACTGTTCAATCACCCACTTCCCACACGCAACAATAAGCTCATGGGTACCACAGATAACTTTGCCAAAGTTCTCTGCCAAAGTTGAGCACGTGAAGCTTGCAGCTCCCACTACATCGCTCTGACCAAGAAGGGTAAAAGAATAGCAAAGAAACAGCACTAACAAAGTTTAGACCCATAAATTTTGAAGGTCTAGCTACCATATTATTACCCACAAGGGTAAAGGAACAGTACCACTGCTGGATAATTGGAAAGTCCATGTATGTCAACCTCTGTGCTTCGTGGCAAGGTAGACTAGCAAACATGCCCAACCTTTACTCACATTCGAGAAAACACTCCCAATAAGATTGCTTGCTCCAAAATCGAAGAGGCACCGTCCTCCGAATCTAAAGAGCCAGACTCCCAACATGACTACTTTCTTAAAAATCGAAGAGAGGGTAAAGGAACAGTACCATTGCTGGATAATTGGAAAGTCCCTGTGTGTTAACCTCTGTGCTTCGTGGCAAGGTAGACTAGCAAACATGCCCAACCTTTACTCACATTCGAGAAAACACTCCCAACAAGATTGCTTGCTCCAAAATCGAAGAGGCACCGCCCTCCGAATCTCGAGAGCCACTCTCCCAACATGATTACTTTCTCAAAAATCGAAGAGACTGCTCCCCGAATCTCGAGAGCCAGACCCCCAGCATGATTGCTTTCTCAAAAATCGGTGAGGCACCGTTCTCCGAATCAATCGAAGAGGCGCTCGCTTTCTCAAAAGCCGGGCTGCTCAGAGACCACGAGGGCCGATCTCAGAAATCGAAGAGGCACCTACTTTTCTAGCCTTGTCAGCACCTGTCACACGCACACTCAGCTTTGCAGAAATTATGGGCATTCTGTCGAAGACTTCTGGTGAAGTAGAAAGCACATGAATCTTACTGTTCAATCACCCACTTCCCACACGCAACAATAACTCATGGGTACCACAGATCACTTTGCCAAAGTTCTCTGCCAAAGTTGAGCACGTGAAGCTTGCAGCTCCCACTACATCGCTCTGACCAAGAAAGGTAAAAGAATAGCAAAGAAACAGCACTAACAAAGTTTAGACACATAAATTTTGAAGGTCTAGCTACCATATTATTACCCACAAGGGTAAAGGAACAGTACCACTGCTGGATAATTGGAAAGTCCCTGTGTGTCAACCTCTGTGCTTCGTGGCAAGGTAGACTAGCAAACATGCCCAACCTTTACTCACATTCGAGAAAACAGTCCCAACAAGATTGCTTGCTCCAAAATCGAAGAGGCACCGTCCTCCGAATCTCGAGAGCCAGACTCCCAACATGACTACTTTCTCAAAATCGAAGAGAGGGTAAAGGAACAGTACCATTGCTGGATAATTGGAAAGTCCCTGTGTGTCAACCTTTGTGCTTCGTGGCAAGGTAGACTAGCAAACATGTCCAACCTTTACTCACATTCGAGACAACACTCCCAACAAGATTGCTTGCTCCAAAATCGAAGAGGCACCGTCTTCCGAATCTCGAGAGCCAGACTCCCAACATGATTACTTCCTCAAAAATCGAAGAGACACTGCTCTCCGAATCTCGAGAGTCAGACCCCCAGCATGATTGCTTTCTCAAAAATCGAAGAGGGCATCGTTCTCCGAATCTCGAGAGCCAGATACCACATACCACTTTTTCAAAGTGCTCTGACAGAGTTAAAACATGTGAAACTGGCAGCTCCCACTACCGTGCTATGACCAAGCAGGGTAAAGGAATAGCATTACTACTTGTTGTTAGGGAGACGCCTATATATGTCGACCTCCATCCCCAACGGACAGGCAGACCTGCAAAAATGCTCAACCCTTCATCATATCTGAGAGGGCACTCCCAACAAAGCCTTTCGAAATATTCAGCTTTCTTTCCCCCCGATAATACCTCTGCAAACAAGCTATACTAGAGCAAGAATATCTCATATCATCAGGGTTAAAAGCAAGAGTATCCCATATCATGCTTTTTCCCTGTTTTTTCTTTTGGCCTTGTTTTTACCTGCAAGACAAGGAGAAAGAGAGCAATCAGTCAGCACTTGGAATCAAGCTTCCAGCCAGGAACTGACTGCCTGGAACCCCTTACCTGATTACTTACCTGGCATTGCTCTCGAGTACTCATCTTCATCATCTTATGTTTCCAGGGAAGATTCCGCATCTGCTTGAGGAACAGATAGGGCAAGTGCGAAGGATACAAGGAAGCATGTGGAGACAAGCGTAACAGCACACGTGCCGATACATCCATTACTCTGTCAAAAGCAAAAGTATCCCATATCAGCAGGGTGGAACGTACTCTAGATTTGATGGACTTGTTTTGACCCTCAAATTCTTCAGTCGGCCTTAATACTCTGGAGGAAACCAGAAAACCCTCCAGCTCAGTTCAAGAATAAGCCTGTGGAAAGTTACTTCTTCAAAAGCAAAAGTATCTCATATCATCTCTTCTCATTTTTCTTCTCTTTATCCTTCATGCTGCTGCAAGATGGGGAGAAGGTGAACAATCAGTCGGAGCTCTGATTGCTTACCTTGTCTGTCAACGCTTTCAGCAGACCCCCTAGCTCGGCGACTTGGGGGACTCCTACTACATGGTTTGTATCGCGCTTGACCAAGCCTGAAACTACAAGTAAGCTTCAAGTGAAATTGATACATTACCTTGTGCATCTCCACCAGTTAAAGATACCACCCCTGGATGGAGGAAGAGTACTTCCAGGGAAGATGCCACATCTACCTATGAGACAGATAAGGCAAGTCAAGACGACACCACACTCCGATACTTAGAAGTTTCGTGATTACGAGATCATCCTCCCACAATATTTCCTAATGTCATTTGTACTAAATCATTCACTCGTACTCACTAAAGGAGAGCTTGAACCTATGTACTTGTGTAAACCCTTCACAATTAATGAGAACTCTTCTATTCCGTGGACGCAGCCAATCTGGGTGAACCACGTACATCTTGTGTTTGCTTTCCTATCTCTATCCATTTATATACTTATCCACACTAATGACCGGAGCAATCTAGCGAAGACCACAAAAAGCGACCGTTTTCGTTACCTAGGATCTATCTTGCAAGAGAACGGAGAATTAGATGGAGATCTCAACCATAGAATACGAGCTGGATGGAAAGAGTGCATCCGGCGTGTTGTGTGACCGTCGTAGGCCACTGAAGCTCAAGGGAAAATTTTATAGGACGGCAATAAGGCCAGCGATGTTGTATGGCAGAGAATGTTGGGTGGTGAAGCATCAACACGTACACAAAATGGGTGTAGCGGAGATGAGGATGCTTCGTGGGATGTGTGGGCACACGAGAAAGGATAAGATTGGGAATGAGGATATCCGAGGTAAAGTAGGAGTAGCCGAAATTGTAGGAAAGATGAGAGAAAATCGGCTCTGGTGATTTGGACATGTGCAAAGAAGGCCGACTGACGCTCCGGTTCGAAGATGTGACTACGGGACAGAGGTTCAGGGCCGAAGGGGTAGAGGAAGACCTAGGAAAACTTTGGAAGAGACTCTAAGAAAAGACTTAGAGTACTTGGATCTAACGGAGGGCATGACACAAAACCGAGCGCAATGGCGTTCTAGGATTCATATAGCCGACCCCACTTAGTGGGAAAAGGCTTTGTTGTTGTTGTTGTTGTATTAAGACAATACCAGAAAATTCGGTGACATCTGGTGTGAGTTCAGTATCATGAATAGCAAGAGAACTGGCAATTTGCAAACATATAAACAGAAATCAGAACCTACTAACATAATTACAAGACTAAAAGGACAAAGGATAGGATTATAAGTACCTGTGACAAGAAAAGCAAGTGAGTTGGAATTGACAGAGCGTGGTGGATGGACACGCTGATACAAAACAACCAATATCAATACAAATTACACGAATAACTTTGCCCCCTGTTTCCCTAGTTATACAGACACTCGCCATAAATTAAACCCCATAACTCACCCTCCACCCTTGCTCTCAAGGGGGAGAAGGTGAAAATTAGGCCCAAAGGGGATTAGCAACTGCGAAAAACAGCGCCATCGATTAAATCATGAAACTCAAACCTCGACCCTTATTCTTAAGGAATAAGGTAAAATTAGAGCCAAATGCAATAGAAACTAACAACTATAGCTAAGACCATATACAAAATTTGTGAAAGACAAGAAATGTACCATTGCACGCCGCTCTGGTATGAATTCCGGGAACCCACTTTCGATATCCGCTCTGGTGCCCCGGAACACAAAACTCATGTTTGTAGAGTTCAAAAGCCTTCTGCTGAAACAATGAAGTCACTGACTTTCCAGTTCACAGAACCGAAACACGCAAAAAAAAGTATGTAAACATACATTCAGTCATTCAGTAATGCTCTTAATTCAAAAACAAAAAGAAGCTAGTTTGACGCAAAAAACCTTACTCAAGATTCCCAACTGACATGCAGTAAAAACTCAACTGAAATAACTAACATCCAATTAACTTCAAATTCCTGATACAAAATCACAATCAACAAAACCCTAATCCCCAAATCACCAATCAACAAATCCCTAATCCCCAAATCACATTCCCTAAACTATGCAATTAACAAAAAAGTTTCTCTTTTGAGAAAGAAAAAAAACAGTAATTCAGGTCGCAATTGCATGCTGTGAGAGGTTAAGAATTACAGAGGCAGATTGGAAGAAGCTTTCATAATTTATGATCAAGAAAATTAAAGCGATCAGAGATTACGAGTAGACTGAGAAATGCGAGGAGATTAAAGACTTGCCGTGAAGAAACGACTTTGGATTGTTCAGATTACATGAACCGGCGGCGTTTCACGACAACGCCGTGCAAACGTTTCTTCGGTGGAAGAAAGGGAGCGAGTTGGAGTGTGCAGAGATTTGAGTCGACTCGGACGCGTTTTGCCGCGTGTACTCTGTTTGGTTAGTCTAATAAAGCTTCTTGTTTTGTCTATCGGGACTGTTTCGTTAGTCTAATAAAGAGATTAGTTCAATTACTGTTTCGTCACGACGCCGTTTGTACTCTGTTTTTCCACTTTGGAACATGGACTGTTACGTCAGGTATCACAATATAATTGAATGAAACAAAATTTAAATTTGTATTGGGCCGTGTTCCAGCACACTAAAAAATCTCTTCATTTCGAGATTCCACAATCAGCATCCTATCTTAAGCGCACCGTTCCTTCTGATCTATTGGAAATTCATTTTGCCCCTTTATTTGTTCTACACCCATAATATACGGTAGTTATTCCTATTTAGGAACTCTACTTCAGATGCTCTTAGTAGTACGATTTAATAGTAATCATTTCACTTGTAAGTAAAAATATTTCAAGTTTGATTTTCCAGAATAGTGAGTTCTCAACTAATTTATTCCATCATCTTCATACGTAGATATATCATTGTATATAAAAAGAAAATAACAAGTAATTAGGTTGTTTATTAGGGAGAGCAAGTTCAATGTAATAGGTTCATCATCACGTGGCGTCTCAATCCAATAACATGTTATATGAAACAATAACTTAAACGTAATATCATATTATTATATATGAATGTCACTAAGCGACCACGTTCCATGTAAGTCTTCATATAGAATTGCCATTGCATAATTGACAAAATCACAATTCAGCCAAATAAATTGAAGTGCAAAAATTGATGTATGGTTCTATACTACAAATCAAATAAACTAATTTTTTACATTGCGGTACTCAAAGTTAGAAAGCAAATTGTGCAATTCCATGAATCCTGATAGATCAGCAACTTTGTGCAGGCGTTAAATTTTTTTAAACTAATTGTTAACTCGACACGAAATGATACAAAAATAACAGATTCGAGTTAATCCGTTAATTAGTCGGGTCATTATTGGATCATACGTTAAGATAATGAGTATTACATGTAAACAACACAAACACAACCCATTTGTTAAGTCTAAACATTAGACATGATAATTTCATGTATAGCCCATTAAGCCGACATGAAAAGACATGAACTGTTAACGAGTTGATCGTTACCGAACCATTTGTTAAGAATCCGTTAGAATATCGAGTTTGACACTGTATAATTCATTAAGACAATAAATATGATTAAAAAACGACACGAACATGATCCAGTTGTCTAGTCTACCCTTTATCATCCACCTGGGTCCCACAGACAATCCAAAATCACCATCGGAGTTGGAATCTTGGGAAATGGACACCACACCCTCCTGCCCTCACTAAAAAAAAAAAAAACTCATTACCCCAACAGAGATTCAGAGAATCTCACTGTCAATACAAATTTAAAATTAAAATTACTAAAATAGTAAAATTAAACTATTCGAAAACCCAAAACAGTACCCCTAATTTATGTTAATTACCCAAATTATCCACACATGACCCCATAATATCTGAACAAAATGGGCCACCTATCTAGCACCAACACTATGTTGGCCCCCATCATGGTCCATTATATGAGAAAGACTTACCTACGTAGGATAGTATTCTAAACTAATAACATAAGGTACAGACTGCGACGGTATTTAAACCAATAACGCAACGAGTTTTAATATATTTTTTGTTATGGTGCGTTATTAATTTGAGATACCTTTACAATAAGGTAGTCGAAGGGTAAGTTATTCTAGAGAATAGACCCCACCAAAGATTTGCCAGCTCAGATCCAGCAGGGGTCCCACTTAAGCACCTAGAGACCAAGCTTTTGACTTGCAAGTTCGCACCTAACCTCAGCCACTCCTACCCTAGACTTCTCCAAATCAAACTCCATCCACACGTTCTGCTGATGATAGTGACCAATCACAAACGCCTCTATGCCCAGCAAGTCGGAGTTCCCATATGTGAAGCAATACACCTGATTCCCGCCCCTCACCATTCCCGGCACCCGATACAGCAGCCTTTCCCCCGAGACGCTCATCTCGGCCCCCCGAAACATCAGCGTTACTGTCGGCAACGCGGGCAGACTCGGCCGGTTCGTCGGGACTTGGAAACACAAATCGATCGCTCCTTGGAACACAAAATTCGGGTCGTTCAAAATGTTAAGAACCGGTTTGGTCTGCTGAGTGAATTCCTTTTTCAGCGCGGTGTAAACCGGACCGAGTAGGAACGTGAACTGGGTTCCCGAGTCGACCATTGTTTGACCTGCCCCGGAATGGTCCGGTACGAAAACGGACTTCGGGAGCGGTAACAACTTCCCTCCAACCCGGATCCCCTCCAGCTGGACCGTGTACGCTACCCGGTCGAAGTACGGCAATGGGGTTGAAATATGAACCAGTGGGGTGTAATTTAACGGTTTGAGCCAATCGAATTTCGCTTCCCCGAAAAGCAAAACACCGGACGAGTCGCGACCCGATATGCAGTAGGAAAATTTCGGAAATCCCATCTGTGTAACGAAGGACAATGAACCGCGGTTCATGCCCATTAACCCGGTTGTCTTCGCGTCCTCTTCAGCGTTCGAACTGGATCCGGAATCCATGCACCCGAATATGGTACCGGGTTGGGCGGACGACCCGAGATTGAAAGTTTCCCATGCGAGGTTACCTTCGATGGAGGAGGCGTCGACGTAGGAGAGAATGGAGTGGCAGAGCTTTTTCGGGTCGCAAGAAACGGGTGTGGGGAAGTCGCGGGTTCGGGTCCGGCAGACGGGGGAGGAGCAGGGGACTGGGGAGTAGGACTTGGAGGCGAGTGGGTTGAAGACAGAGTTGAAGTTGGGGGCTTTTTTGCAGCGAAGCCACGAAAGCTCGCTGCCTGTGTCGAGGACCATGGTGACTTGCTGCGGCGGAGAGCCGACGGAGAGGGAGATTGTGAGGGTGACGTTGTGGTGGAAGGAGAGCTTGTTGGTGGATTTTGGGAGGGACCCGTGTGGGAGGGTCTGTGTTTTGAGGGGCAGGATTAGAGTTTCTGGTTTTGGCTCAGAGAAACAGAGGGTGGTGAGGAGTTGAAGAAGAAGGAGGGGGAGGAGTATGGGCATTGTTTCTGGTGAAATTACGAATCGGGGAACTGAATTCGGACGGAATGTATGTTTTTTTTTTTTTTTGTTGGAGTTGGGGATTTGAACGTGTTGGTGTTGCAGGGGAGTTTGATAGAGTTTGTGGCGGGGTCTTTGTATTTGTTAAGAGTTTGTGGCGGGGTCTTTGTATTTGTTGTAGGTGTGCTTGTGAATGGGGCCGAAAGGTCCGCATGAGGAGACATTTTCCAACGTAGCCATAATACTGGAGAATACATCACATATCATTATAAAGTGATATTCACTTAAAAAATAAAATTTTATTTCGCTTATATAATTATATATGATGTACCATCTGTGTTTTGAGAATACTTAACAAATTTTTGCTTGCGAGTGTGTGTGAGTGTGGTGTCTTGTAAGTGCGCTCTCTCTCTCTCTCTCTGTCTAAATTTGGTTTAAGATACTTATTACATGCAAATCTCATGATTATGTATTTCTACCAAATAAAAGTGAGATAGCTAAGAAAATAAAAGAGATGTTACGCAATCAAAAGTTCCGATTTTATTGCAAGGGTTTGTAATATTAAACAATTAAGAACATTTACTAGATAACCGATATTTTCTGAGATCAAAGGTGCATTTGGTAAGCTCTTCCAATATTCCTTTACTTACAATCTAATAATCCTTAAATGTACTACTTTTATTTATTTTTAGCTCATCTCTCACCTGGTTGAGCTGCCTGAGATCAATGGTGCATTTAGTAAGCTCTTTCAATATTCATCTCCAGAGCCGATCAGATGCTTTCATTCATATTCCATTTAAACTCTCGTAAAAAATTTGTATTCAAACATCCCTCACGTATATAATACTTTTACGATTGACAGCTTGGTTTTTGCTCTTCTACTTTCTATTGCTTGGTGAACAATTTAAAGGTAGAATTATATTCTGTAAAATTAGACAGCTGCTGTTTTTTAATTTGCTTTTCTTTTGCTTGTTGGTTACGAGCCATGAATATATATTAGTGGCTGGACTGTGCTTAATTCTTTTCTTTCTCGTTGATTAAGCTTCGAATCCAACAACCCCAAAAAGAGGATTAAAATTGAAAATAATTATTCATCTATTACTACTCCATAACAATCTTGTTCGTAAATAAAGTTTCAAATCAAATCTCCTTATGGAGAAAGCATCACCTCAATTATGCTCTGATTTCCTTCAATTTTTAGTGTAAATTGCACTAATTTTTTTTTTTTTTACAAAGTATATTGCACTATTTTATTTTACAAAGTATATTGCGCTAATTTTGGAATTTTATTTCCATGAGTCAATGATTTTTTTTTAATTTACATTTATTTTTTATTGCTTTTTCAGAAATAGTACGATACTCATTATATTAGCGAGTGAATCAATACAAACACGGATAGGGTGTTCGATACAAACACAAATAGGTGTTTTTTACGTGGGTTCAATAACGACAGATGATCTCTCTAGCATTTTTTTATTGGGAAAATTTGAATTAGGTATAATTTTATAGGCCTATTTTGAAATAAGTTCAATTTTTAATTACTTTGGACTCATATCAAAAGACCTATTTTTATTTATATCTCTAGCATTGTTTGTTATTAATTTGAGTCTCGATTTTTTTTTAATACATCAATATTTTTACACTAAGCGGAGGGGGAGTTCGGCTAAGCCACATAATGGACAACCTAATTTGGTATCGAATTCTCAACCACGAGATTCAAACATAAGACCTCTCACTTCCAAGTGAAGAGGAATACCACTAGACCGTAGTACTGAGTGGTGAGTCTAGACTCTTAAACCTTATTACTAGACAGTTATTTGATTAACTATTAAAAATGTAATTATTTGGACCCAAAATATTAGACCTAGTCCGAGTGCAACTTTGGGTTTGGCTCAAAATGAAGACTGCCGGTACCCACATCTATTCTTAAAGTCCAGCTTAGGAACAAATGGTCGAGTCCTAATCAGTATTTAATTCATTGGGGATCAGGATTGGATCCGGTTGAATCCGAATGTGAGTGAGATTGTTAAGGATTAGAATGAACAATGATAAGGTTCGTAATATCCGGCTAATCATTGTTCATAGCTGATCAAGATCTAGAATGAATTAAACATGAAAGAGGGCTAGGTTCAAAGTCCTAAGTCTAGTAGGAGTGGCCGAGCTTTACGCAGAGGTTAGGATGGTTTGGTGTCGAGGAAGTACAACCCATATAGGAAGCTACTACGACATGTTGTATTAACATGAAAATCATTCCTATAAATTGAAAAGGTTTTACAACATTTGTTGGACATTCAACATAACACACATATCTGCCCTGCGCAATTTATTGCTTTATGCGAAACCCTTTCATCTTTGAGATAACTCTGACATTTCTAACTTAGTCAAGCATATCTTATAGTTTGGATAAACAACATTGTGGTTGACAAACGGCGACATCCTACAGTTTGGATAAATAACACTGGAACTATATCGTCAAATAACACTGGAACTATATCGTCAGGCGATCGATCAGTGCCTCACAGTTTGGATTAACAGCATTGCTCCAAGTTCGGTTGACTATCTATCCAAATCTGTCAATAAGGGATCTCTTAGTCCTTGTTCAAATGGGTCATTTTATTAGTCTCTCAGCAAGTGAGGTTTTACCAAGTTACATTGTTCGGTACATTAAAGTCGAACCCATTTTATGATTGGATATTCACAAGTGCATTTTAGAGTTCGACACTCCAACGACTGAACTACATTTACGATCAAGACACTTAACTCTTTTGAATATTTGTGTCCATACAACATGTTACTGATTCAATGCACTTATATTTTCACAATTATAATTGGAGCAGTCGAGCCCCGTGCAGACGATCCTTTAACTTCGCAGTAACTAACAACATTGTCCTCATGCTCTAGAACCTAAAGGCCAAGACAAGTTTCTTCCTTGGCCACGATCGCTCGGATAAGGAGTCAGCAACGCGTTTAACACCACCACCACCGCCACATTCATTTACTCACCGACCAAGTTTAGTCTACCAATTGGCACGTCACATATTCAATCGAAATACATAGTTAGCTAATTAGTTATTCGACATGCGCACCTGTTGACCCTAGAAACTACCAAGCCTACGTGGCGCACAGGCCGAGTAATCTATAAGCTAACTACGTCCTTCGGTGATTGCGGGGCGTGCCAACTCGTCAACCGAGCTCGGCCGAGGAGTAAATTTGTTGATGTTGCGTTGGGTGCGCGGCTGACTTCTGCGTCATGCGATTGCGGCCGAGAAAGGAACGCGTCTCGGCCTCTTGGGCTCTCGAACCTGAAGACAAGGTTACTATTTTTACGAAGTTCAATATCAAATTCGGCTTTCAACGTGCCGAATGTAATCACTTGTAACACCTCACTTCGCCGAGAAGGCTGATGAGATGACCTCGACCAATAAGGATTCAGAAATCCTTCTCGACCGAGACTTGGATAGGTAATCAGTCGTTCTCGCCGCAGTGCTGTTGATGCCAACGGAAGATACTGCGAGACCGACTGATTCTACGGTGACAGAGCTATCTATGCCGACTTAAGATATCACTGGTTGCTTCCACAGTGCTGTTGATGCCAACGGAAGACGTGTCAGCGAAAAAGGAAAAAGAAAAATCACAAGTTGTGAGAATTTGCGCAGGGCAATTTTGTATTGATTTGCAGGGGGCTTTTCTGACGCACAGCTTCCCCTATTTATAGCACTGGATCCTGAATCCGAGTTAAAATCCTACTCGGGCTAGGTCTTCCTCTCCGGATCAACACCACCTCGACCAGTCCTACCTTCACTAGGACTATGAATCTAGTCCTTAACTGAGCCGGATTCGCTTTCTGAATTACTGATCCCGTCGAGACTCCCTATTGTACTAGGACTCGACTTGCGTTCTGATCAAACTGACCTAGGCTTAGAAGCCCACGAGCTGAACTATCCATGGCCCTTTTGCCGCACGGCCTCTCGGGCTGAGAATGATCCTACCCTCGGCCCAAACTATTATTTTGGGCCCAAACATTGCCCCCTCGATTCTGAGGTCCTCGACCTGAATTCTTCAACTGAGTTTCAGCCTTGAAGAAGCGAATCTGTCACTCAGAACCCTAATGCCCGAGTTCCGAGGCACATTTATTGAACATGATTGCACGATCTTGATCCTGCTAACCAAACTCGCCACGTGGCGTCCTCCAACACGGCCAATCCCTAATAATGACGTTTAAGGCTTGCGGTTGCCTGAACCGTCTTGCCATTATAACCTTATGGCTGAACTTAACCACTACCTCAATCCGCGAGCCACTACCTAAATCCGTGAGTCCACTTGTCATCGTGCAGGCGTCGAAACGTCTTTCGCCATCAATCTCGCCGTCACACGCGATCGTGCGCCCCCAAAACCTGAAACCTTCGG
Source organism: Malus sylvestris (assembly GCF_916048215.2). Taxonomy (NCBI): domain Eukaryota; kingdom Viridiplantae; phylum Streptophyta; class Magnoliopsida; order Rosales; family Rosaceae; genus Malus; species Malus sylvestris. Next base: position 22,044,403 of record NC_062260.1, read on the forward strand.
TCTTCTCAACTGCATTTCCCAAATGTTCATCATGGTCGGCGATTCCCTCGGTCGATTTTGCCCTTTGTTTTGAATTTCAAACGATTGCCCTTCCTGCCAAAATCCTATAAATACTGAAAACCCTCATTCATACTTTACGCTTCCAAAATTATTCTGAAATTTCTTGCCCTTATTCTCCAGCACATTTCTTTTTCCCAGGTCTTCGTCTTCAACTCCCCCAACCCAGAAAATTTTTCACGCCGTGCTTCCTTCCTACAATGGCGTCCTTCATCTCTAAGCTTTCCAGGGAATGTGAACAGCATCATAAAATTCTTGATCGGAGCTCAATCAAAACCATACGGTTTGAAAGTGACATGAGCACTCCCCACCAAATCTTGGGTCCTCTTTTCAAGGCGGCAGTACCGTCGACCATTACTGGCCTTCTCCAAGAGCACTGCCTAACACCCTTGCTCCAAGGGTTTGAATGGTCGAGATGGGATGCGGCGAAACCCCAAAGCTCTTGGCCCTCGACGACCACGACCTGGGCAGCCTGGGTTGTTCGAATGGAAAGGCTCTTCGGCGAGCAATGGAAGGCCCTCGGCATCTACGACGCCATCCTCCTCTCGTCAATGGATGTTGTTCTCGACAAGGAGCTTCTCCTAGCCACCTTGTGCTTTTGGTGCTCAGTCACCAACACCATGGTTCTCCCCCTTGGTCCCATCGGTCCCACCATTATTGATGTCACCGCCATTTTGGGGACTTCAGCAACTAGGATCCCTATCGACGCGGCACTCTCTGGGTACCCGTCGAATATTGACCTGAAGACGCTTTTTGATCGACGGGCTTTCGAGACGCTGAACCGTGAAGGTTAAATCCCGTCGAAAGAAGACATTCAGAAGCTCCACAAGAACTTCTTCAATTATAACACCCTCTATCTCCATTTCGTCGGCCGAGGAGAATAGAACCTGCGAGAAGAAGAACATGAAGCTTTCCTCTTCTATTGGTACAACAAGTACATTTGTTGTACCAAGTCGAACAAATGCTTGGTCGAGAACATGCCGGTAGCCGAGGCCCTGGCTAGTGGTCACGTCCTGTCACTGAGCTCCAACATTCTCGCCCATCTCTTCCGCTGCCTGGCCGAGGCGACCCTTCACAAAATCGACCCTCACCAGAATGGTCCCCTCTGGGTCTTCCAACTCTGGTTACAAGTTTACTTCGCCTCCTTTCGGCCGGCCATAGCCGACTTCTCACCAACGGAGGCGCTTGGACCTCAGCTCGCCTCCCGACCGACACCTCATCACCAAGCCGAAGAGGTATTTAGGTACCTCTTCGCTCTTGATGACCTTTCCAACGATGAATTCCTGATATGTCGTCGTCGAGACTATCCCTCCTCCATCAGGCTGCCTACATCCATGTGGGGCGCGGAGGAAGATGCCGACCTTCGTCAGTCCTGGGGGTCGTTTGTGCTCACTCGCGACCTTCCTCTCGGCTGCGATGGGAAACGAGCGGGTTGGGAAGTATACCATCCTAACTTCCTTGCTCGACAGCTCGGCTATCTCCAGGGCTGCCCGGTCCCCCTCTCTCATCCCGAACAGTCCTGAGCCGTGGACGTGAACCCCGTTCCTCGGGGAAGGAATGCAAAACTGCCGCGAGGAGTTCCAAGAGCACTACCAAAAATTTCGCCTTCGACCGGCCACCCCAGAAACCCTTTGCACTGACACCTTCGGTGATTGGTGGGAAGATTACACCCAGGAGTTCTTTGGTGTTCCGGTCGAATATGTGCTGAACAAACTCTTCAGTGACCGACCTAAGAAGGCCTCGGCCCCCCAAACTCAAGGTAACTGTTCATTTCTCCTCTTTTCTTCCAGCTTTGCATATTAATTTGCCTTGCTGATTTGCTTTTATCTTCTCAGGTAGTCGGCCATTGAGAAAAGTGGAGGCAGTTGCTGCTGCTACGGCCGAGAAAAAATCGGTCGTGGCTAAGAAGGATAAAACCGCTGGTCGGGCCGTGCTGCCCAAACGGCCTCGCCAAGAGGCCGAGTCGGCTGTCGAACCTCCGCCGCCTGCCAAGCGGGTAAAAAAGTTGGCCAAGAGGGGCGCACGGGAGATCCACGTCATCTCCAGTCAAACTACAGGGGCAACGACTCTCAGTGTTTCCCCTTCTCCTGCCGTCGGCCAACCCTTGGTCGAGAAATAGCCAGCTCCGGCCGCAGAGACAGTTCAAACGGGCCTGTTTCTGGGGCCGGTACACCAGTTGTGCCTCTCTCTATCGAGGAGGCGCCTGTTCCAAAAACAACGGTTTCTGCGACCGAGGGAACTTCCACTAAAAATCCAAAGCCCTCGGTCTTTGTTCTGGAAGAAAGTGAGGGGAGCGACGAGGTCCCGTTGGCACGTCGTCCTCATACTCGCCTACAACCTCATCCAATGCCCGAGATGGCAGTTCAAGCCGGCCCCTCCACGGCTGATCGTGGCAGGCGTCCGGTCGAGGAATCAACGGCGGTGGCCGAACCCCTCGCTCCTTCTCAGGACCAGGATGTCCCTCCCTCATCCGAAGCGGCTATCCCGGTCGGCCCCTCCGCAGTCGATCGTGGCAAACGACCGGCCGAGGAACCCGAGGCAACGGCGGAATCGCCTGTTCATCCTCAAGACCAAGGCTTCCACATTCCTCCGCAGGAGGTTACTTCGGCCTTCGTAAGTACCCTCTACCGTCTTTCCTTGATTGCTTTTCTACTTTAGAATTCTAAACGAGGAAAATACTAAATGTCAGGTGCCTGTACACTCTTTTCACCAAAAATTCTACGCGGCGAAAGGCGTTATCTATATTTCTTGGCCGCCTCAGTGGCCATCAAACGTAGATAACCTCCATCGGCCGCGTGAACTGAGAAGCAATCTAAGACATTGGGCTCGGCCATTGAGTTCTTTGGGTTCGAGCAACGATCCTGGAGACATGGCCGAGGTCTCCTCTCGGCAGGTTAAAAAACGAAACCTTATTGCTATCCTTGTCATGACCTCTATGGAGCTTAACCTGATTTGTGTGTGCAGGCTTCGTGGGAGGTTGAATTCAAAGCTCTTTTATCCAGCACCACTGGAGGGGCTGGTCCTTCGGCCGCCACAACCGGAACTGCTGATGTAACCGCTCTGACTCGGCTGCAAGAAGTCCTATTGCTTTCGGCGTCGCAAGTTCTCGAGCGCAAAGGTCTTGATTTGCTGGGCGAATGTCTAAACGACATTGGAGCCGACGGTTAGCTGAGCGGCGAGGCTGTCGTTCAGGCGTCGACTGCCTTGGAGCGGGTTCGAGAAACCTTCAATGTTTCCGAGAATGCTTTGAGGGCCGAACAAGACCTGCAGGCTGCCATGGCCGTTCAGGATACTCTCCGTCTGAAGGTTGACGCTTTGAAGGCTAAAGGGGAGGTCTTGGCCGACCTCGACCGTCAAATGGCCGAATTGTCGAAACGAAGATCGGCCATTGCTTCCGATCTTGCCAAGGACTTCGAGTCGGGCGGCAGGGCTTGCTTAACCGAGTATACGGCGAATGCAAAAAGGGTCGAGCGGTTGAAGCTGGAAAAGAAGAACTGGCAGGCCCAGGTCATCATGGGCGAAGTGCGGTGGTTGGAGCTGAAGGCCCTGCTCGGCACTCTTCTACCCTCTTCACCTTGAATGTATTTGAATGTAAACCGATCGACCTACTCATTTTGTAAATGCCTATCACTCTTAATGGACTGGTTTTCTATTCCCGCATTTCCCATGTGACTGGATAGTATTTCTTCAAAAATTTCCCATTGATTGGTAATCTGTGGACTACACTGGTCTGGTCTTTAAGATGATACGCCCTTTTGCCGTATACCTTATGCACAACGAACAGTCCTTCCCGATTCAGCGACCACTTGCCAAACCTAGGATCTTTTAGTCCTACGGGCAACACCGTTTGCCACACTAACTCACATTCGCCGAACGTTTTCTGTCGCACCTTTTGATTATAGGCTCGCTCGGCAATCCGTTTTTGTGCCATCAGTAAGTTATAAGCGTCAAGTCGCGCTTCTTCCAAATCTTCTAGTTCCTGTCTCATGGACTGATTATATTCGGCACTAAACAAACTACTTTGTTCGATTAAACGCAACGAATTTATGCTTAACTCGACTGGTAACATTGCATCGTGTCCGTAAGTTAATGCGTACGGGGTTGTCGCAGTCGCCGATCGGGGCGATGTTCGATATGCCCATAATGCCTCGTTCAACTTCAAATGCCACATGCCAGGCCTTTCTTTTATTATTTTTTCGAGGATGCCGATCAACACTTTATTACTTGCCTCGGCCTGCCCATTCGCTTGTGGATAATAAGGTGTAGACTGTTCGAGCCGAATTTTCAAATTTGCCGTATACTCTTTAAACCTCTCGGCTGTGAAGATTGTTCCATTGTCAGTTATGATTGTTTCTGGTACGCCAAATCTGGTCACAATGTGTTCCTCCACGAAGTCGCAAACTTCTTTAGATGTTAGTTCGGCATATGATTTCGCTTCGACCCACTTAGTAAAGTAATCGGTTGCGACTATTATCCATGCGTGCTTAGCAGCTCCCGAAGATGGCGTGATTTTGCCGATTACGTCCATGGCCCATCCTCTAAACGGCCATGGCTTTATGACCGAATGCAATGATTCGGCCGGGACCCTTTGTATAGGCCCGTGGATTTGGCACTGTACGCATCCTCGTGCAAACTCGATACAATCCTTTAGTATCCTTGGCAAAAAATAGCCGTTCCGTCGAAGTAGCCATCGCATTTTTCGTCCGGATTGATGAGCTCCGCATACCCCTTCATGGACTTCTGTAATCGCCCGAGCACTCTCTTGGGGGCCGAGGCATAGTAATAACAAACCATCTTCGCCTTTTTGGTATAACTCGTTCTGATACACGACATAGTTCGTGGCGTGAACTCTTGTCTTGCGATCGTGTTTACCATTGGGATTGTCGAGGTACTGCATAATGGGCTTTCTCCAATCATCTGGTATTGCCTCGACGGCACAAACATCCACATGGTCGTCTCGATCTAACAACGAAGGTAAGGACATGACTCTTGTACGTATCACGTTGTCGCGCTGGAGGACTTGTTGGTTAACCAAGGCCGGGTATAGCTGTCGCAACACGGGTATTTCTCGGCCTAGCTCGCCCCTCAAGAGTTGTGCGCCGGAGGCAATTTGAGCCAATTCGTCTGCGTCGGTATTATAACTCCGGGAAATATGTTTAAATGTAATACCGTCGAAGGACTCAGCCAAATAGCTGGCGATCATGTGGTAAGGCGCCAGGGTACAACTCATGCAACGAAAAGAACCATTCAGTTGGTTAATCACAAGTTTGGAGTCGCCAAGGACGAGGGCGCGGGTTGCCCGCAGGTCATGAAGAATTCCAAGGCCGACGATTAAGGCTTCGTATTCGGCCTGATTGTTGGTGCATTCGAAATCCAACTTAAGCGAAAATAACCAGCGATCGTGGTTCGGGGATTGAATGACAATTCCCACGCCCGCCGAAGATGACGTACTGGAGCCGTCAAAGTACATCGTCCAGTGGTTGTCGCGCGCCTGAACCATGCCGATTTCAACGTCGTTGCCCCCAAAACCGTACGGGGAGGGATGTTGAGCAAGGAAATCAGCCAGTGCCTGGCCCTTGACAGCTTTCTGGGCTACGTACTGCAAGCTAAATTCGGACAGTGCCATGGTCCATTTCCCAATGCGGCCATTTACGATTGGTCGGGTGAGCATGTAGCGGATGACGTCGGTCTGAGCAATGACTTGGGTAACTGATGGGAGCATGTAATGCCGAAGCTTGGAAGCGGCGAAAAACACGGCTAGGCACAGCTTCTCGACGGCTGGATAATTGATCTCCGATTGACTGAGATTGCGGCTGAGATAAAAAATAGCATGCTCACATCCGGCGTCGTTATCTTGCACAAGGAGGCAGCCAATGGACTCTTCGGCCGCCGAGATATAGAGCTTAAGAGGCTTACCGCGCCGAGGAGGAACCAGGACAGGTGGGTTCGTGAAGGAGACTTTGATTTGCGTAAACGCCACCTGATGCTCGTCGTTCCACATAAATTTATCTGAATCCTTGAGTTTCAAAAGCGTGGAGAACGCTTTCATTTTACCTGCTGAATTGGCAATAAATCGGCGGAGGAAATTGATCTGTCCGAGTAAGGACTGGAGTTGTTTCTTCATCGTTGGGGGTGGGGCATTGATGATTGCGCGGGCCTTATTCTCATCGACTTCAATCCCACGGTGATGCACGAGGAAGCCAAGAAAATTCCCGGCCGATACGCCGAAGGCACACTTGGCAGGATTCATCTTGAGGTTGTGCCGACGCATGCGGAGGAAAGCCTGTCGGAGATCTTCCAGATGTGTCTGTCGGCGTTTAGATTTGATGACAACATCGTCGATGTAAACTTCGACGATGGTTCCAATTAAATCATGGAAGATGGTATTCATCGCCCGCTGGTATGTGGCGCCGGCATTCTTGAGGCCGAATGGCATAACAACCCATTCGTAAGTACCGAGTACCCCCGGGCAACGGAAAGCAGTTTTGTGTACATCGGCTTCGGCAATGAATATTTGGTTGTACCCGACGTGTCCATCCATAAAGGATAAGATTGCATGATTTGCCGCAGCATCGATTAACAGGTCTGAGATCGACATTGAATACTCATCTTTGGGAGTTGCCAGATTCAGATTTCTGAAATCGATACAGATGCGTAGTGCACCATTTTTCTTTAAAACAGGCACGATATTTGCCAACCATTCAACATATCGAGCTGTCCGAATGAACCCGGCTTTCAAAAGCCGAACCAATTCGTCCTTGATGCCGAGTTGCACTTCGATCGAGAATCGACGAGGTGGCTAACGGAAAGGTTTGCATCCGGGCTTAATACGTAATTCATGCTCGACCAGAGTACGCTCTAAGCCGGGCATTTCATGATAGCTCCAAGCAAAACAATCTTTGAACTCCGTAAGCAAGGCACGAAACTCGTCCTTCATTTGTTGGGGAAGTAACGCACCAACAAACAAAGGTCGTGGGTCATCGGCCGTCCCAACATTAATCTCTTCCAAGGGGTCCTTAACTTGGGGTCGATGATCTTCGAGTTCAGCCGGGGCGGCTTGAATTTTATGAAGAGACAAGACAGGACCATTATCTCCTTCGGCAAGGAACTCGACGAGGTTAACGCCCGAATTTGGTTGTTTAGATATAGTATACCAATGGGCCAGCAGTCGTTCCATAGTAGATGAAACCGCGGCCCTACGTGTTTCCCGATCGGTGTCAAACATCAGCTTCGGGAAGGAAATTGGCTAATCCGAGTCTCGCCGAATCCTGCTGGACAGTCTCGGCGCCAACCTCGATAGCTTTCTGAACCGAAATCCGAGTCGGCCGTCCTTCTTCATTGAAGCCTTGCAATGTAATGTAGCTGACGTGGTCATCATAATACCGTGCTTGGATCATGTTAGCTTCGAAGGGCTGGCTATCGGTCGGGTGAACAGTGACCGAGTTACCGTCCCAAAAAACAAGCACTTGATACAATGATGAAGGAATGCAGCTGGTTTGATGAATCCAGTCTCGACCGAGCAGTGCATTATACTCGGTTTTGGAATCAACCACGAAAAAAACGGTCATGTGAGTGCGACCGGCAATATTCACAGTTAACGGAAGTACACCTTTGGTTTGGGATTTGTCGCCGACGAAACTACTCATTGTGATCCCTGACGGAATAAGTTCGTCATTCGAGCGACGTAAGCCCTTCATGATGTTCAGAGGCATGATATTGACGGTAGCTCCACAGTCGACGAAAACTTTAGAAACTGGATACCCCTCGATATGGGCCATCACATACAAAGGCTTTAAATGGTGAAGTTTGGCCGATGATGAACGAGGAAACAACTCGGCCAAAGCCACCTTTAGACTATCATCTTTTGTCATTGACTCAACTTCAGCAACATATAGAAAATCAACATGGCCGGCTTCTTCGGCGACTACGTCGCCATCGAGGAAATTCGGTTGGGTCGTGCTTGATTGAAAATCAGCGGGTAACACATGGACCATACTGATTTCCATGTTATCCAGGACTGATGGGCCCATCGGGTTAGAACCCTCCTCACTAGCCTCATCTCTTGTCTGGTCGGTAACCGCGGACTCTGTTGCTGTCAAGGTTGGACAACGAGACTCTTCTGTTCCTTCTTCGATGGTTTGATCCTGTGGTGCTGCTTCGGCAACTTGTTGGTTCTGCGTACCTACCTCATGTGAAGTTGAGATCGACAGTGGGCTCGGGTCAGGACCTGCTCCTGGTAGTGTAGCCGGGCATCCCTAGTGTCGAGATAAGCATCCAGACGTGCAACACGTGCTATTTCATTGGTCGTAAGGCCGAAGAGCGAAACAGCCGAGAATACTTCGAAGTGGTATCGTAAATACTGAAGGTCCTCCATTGAGAAAGGAAGGTCAGCTGCATCAATATCAGTGTATGGGTCCACTTCAAATCCAAGGACACGAGCTTCTCATATGTGCCGGAACCTTGCTTTCAATCTTGGGTCTGAGGTTTTCTGGATGATTCGCTCGGCATCAGGACAAGTCAGGACTAGATCAATTGTGTCCTGGCAAGCCATACAGATCATTGGCCGAATGTTTCTTATGGAATTCTCGCATGTACTCCAAAGCCTCCCCAAGGAACGGGGGGTGCAAATTCCGTCGGATCTTGATCAAAGGTCCTTGTATAGCCAGCGGAGCTAATTTTCTTTCGGCCTCTTGCCTGAAATGTTCAAGGTGCGCCTTCATCTCCCCTGGTCGAAGAAGAAGTTTGATCCGTTTATCGGCCTCTTCAAACGTGGTTTCGACATCTTGGCCGACCAGCCGTCTCCCTTGAGCCAACTCTGTCATAATGGCTGGAGGTGGTCGTTCATCATCAGTAGCAATTGTGTCCTTCGGCCGCCATTTAGGGACCGAAGTTTCTTGGGCTGCCCGTCGGTGGGCCATGCAATCTATCCTTTGATGCCGGCGTTTCTGGGATTTGGACAACGCGGTGTAGACGCCTTTCGAAGAATGATATGTATACCAACGTTGATCTCTAGGCTCGGGAGGTTTGAAGGTTTTTTGGCTCCGCGATGATTCTGAACTGCTAGAATTACGTTTATAGTAATCATCGTCATAGAATGAAGCATCAAAATCGAGGCGCCGCCTGATCGGGGGTGTCTCTTCCATCCGTACTTTAGGACCGAGCCTATTAAAAACCCCTTGATGTTGGCCTACTTCGGCAACCTTCTGCTGGGTTGCGGCCGTAGGTCGTTCCGTTATAAGCGAAGAGGGCTTCTCCTCTGGCTCACTACCAACCTTGGCTCTGCATTTTCTGCACAAAACCGCTGTCCCACTGTCTTCATCGGTGGTATAATCTACCATAGGTTTGACAATAGCGGGTCCCGTTAAAGCTGTAGGTGGTTTGTTTGAACGAAAATCGGCCATGAAACGTGGCCGAGAATTCTGATTCTGAAAGCGTTGCGTCGCAACATCTTCGGCCTTTCCTTTCTCTTTGTCCTTAGGTAGGCACGCATCGACCATATTTACTATTGCCGTGGGGAACGGGTCAGTATCAACACTCATCTTCTTCTCTGGAAATCTCAGTTTGCCATTATCAATCCAGCTTTGGACGTTGTCGCGAAACACGACGCAATTGTTTGTTGTATGTTTGCTTGAATTGTGGTATTTACAATATACCTTTCCTTTAAGCTCTTCGGCCTTGGGAATGTTGTGACCAGGCCGAAGCTTTGATGATTCTTCCTGATAACAGTTGGTCAAAAATTACGTCAGCCTTTGTAATATCAAAAGCATAAACTTTTGACGGTTTCAACGTTCCCTCAGTAGCCGAACGGCTTTTGACTTCCCCAGAGTCAATTTGAGTCAATGCCTTGCAGACGTATGGCTTATCTATCACTATCTCAGCTGCATCCACACTAACGCATTCATCCTCGGTTGATGCATAATTGACAGTAGGATTCTTGTAAATCGTCCCCCGAGTTGGAACTTTCGAAATCTTTTCCTCGCGGAGCAAGTAATCATACTGCTCGACATGCTGGGCTAATTCGTACATATCCCGAAAGTTTGCCCCCAAGAATTTCTTTTTGTATTCGACGTCGAGGCCGTTCAAAGCAAGCCTGACAAATTCGACTTCAGGTAAAGGCACTCGGCACCAATTCCTGGCTGATTTGAACCTGGTAAGATAATCCATTGGTGACTCATCAGATGTTTGAGCCATCCTTGCTAATGAGGAAACTGACATCTCCATCCCTGGCCGATAAAACTGCTCGTGGAATTTCTCGACCAACTCCTCCCAGTTTTGGACGGAATTAGGAGGGAGATTGATATACCAGGCGAATGCTGAACCGGTCAATGAGAAGTTGAACAGCCGTAACTTATGGAAATCACTATTAACATCCCCGCATTGCGCGGTGAAACGAGCCACGTGCTCTAACGAAGACAGAGACGATTCACCGGTAAAAAGGCTAAAATCTGGGATCTTGAAACCCTTCGGGTATCCGAACGTTTCCACATAGGCCGGGTACGGATTGATAAACTTAGGAAACTTCGGCCCTTTCTTCATGGCCGAGTCGATCATCCGCTGAACTTCGGTCATGTCAACAGGTGTTGCTTCGACCCTCTGGTCGGTTCCGTCTGACCTACTATTCGACCCTCCTCCTTTTTCCAAGTCAATTTGTTTGAGCCGAGCAGGAATAGGCTCGGCCGGTACAATTGGTAACGGATTGTTTCCTGGTGGTAAGTGCTAGAGAAGATCGAAAGGCCTGTTGTCACTGACTTTACTAACCAGCATTTAGAGCAATCTGGTTTGTCGCGCATTGGAACTGAGTATCACGTCATGCAGCTTGTCAATGCCTCGACTAAACGTCTGCTCGACTGACCGAGACTGCTCATCTAGTCGCTTTCGAAGAAACGACCTTGTTGGCGGATCAGATCCTTCACCACCATCCTCATCACACTCCTCTACTGTCCCTTCATTGAGAACGCAGGTGTTTCTGTTAGGGATTTCTAAACCGCGCAGTTGACCGCCGAGATTAACTTCTCTCTCTCGGCGAGTCGCGCTCGTGGACTCAGGTGTCACAGCGCTAAGGGGATTCTGCGCCTGTGGCACACTTTGTCATATGCTCTGATTCGACAAATCGGCTGTCGACTTTCCCATAGCTGTTTTCTTTTTTACCGATCGTGTTTCAATTGGCATGAACTTCGTAGTCTAGCACTGGGTCCCACTGGGCGTGCCAAAATGTTAACCCTAGAAACTACCAAGCCTACGTGGCGCGCAGGCCGAGTAATCTATAAGCTAACTACGTCATTCGGTGATTGCGGGGTGTGCCAACTCGTCGGTCAAGCTCGGCCGATGAGTAAATTTGTTGATGTTGCGTTGGGTACGCGGCTGACTTCTGCGTCTTGCGATTGCGGCTGAGAAAGGAACGCGTCTCGGCCTCTTAGGCTCTCGAACCTGAAGACAAGGTTACTATTTTTACGAAGTTCAATATCAAATTCGGCTTTCAACGTGCCGAATGTAATCACTTGTAACACCTCACTTCGCCGAGAAGGCTGATGAGATGACCTCGACCAATAAGGATTCAGAAATCCTTCTCGACCGAGACTTGGATAGGTAATCAGTCGTTCTCGCCGCAGTGCTGTTGATGCCAACGGAAGATACTGCGAGACCGACTGATTCTACGGTGACAGAGCTATCTATGCCGACTTAAGATATCACCAGTTGCTTCCACAGTGCTGTTGATGCCAACGGAAGATGTGTCAGCGAAAAAGGAAAAAGAAAAATCACAAGTTGTGAGAATTTGCGCAGGGCAATTTTGTATTGATTTGCAGGGGGCTTTTCTGACGCACAGCTTCCCCTATTTATAGCAGTGGATCCTGAATCCGAGTTAAAATCCTACTCGGGCTAGGTCTTCCTCTCCAGATCAACACCACCTTGACCAGTCCTACCTTCACTAGGACTATGAATCTAGTCCTTAACTGAGCCGGATTCGCTTTCTGAATTACTGATCCCGTCGAGACTCCCTATTGTACTAGGACTCGACATGCGTTCTGATCAAACTGACCTAGGCTTGGAAGCCCACGAGCTGAACGATCCATGGCCCTTTTGCCGCACGGCCTCTCGGGCCGAGAATGATCCTACCCTCGGCCCAAACTATTATTTTGGGTCCAAACAGCACCACATAGGCTTAGTTGTTTTTAAGCTTAACAGTATTATACTGCCACCGGCATTGATATTAAACAAATGTTGAAAATTTCGGCATACATGTAAACTCTTGACTTTGGTCTTGAAGGCAGCTGCCCCAATTACTGTTATCAGTCCAAATGTCACTCAAAACCTTTTACTTTAATCAGAAATGCTTTATTGCATGCCAGTCTTGACTTTCCATATACCATTTTTTCATTCAGTCAATCTAACTTCTATAATTTAGACCCTCGTCAATCATTGACTTATTATTCAAATTTAAATTTTAAATACAAATTCTAACACGATAAATTATACTGTTAAATTGTTAATCTTGTGCCGTCTAAATTCAATTTGAGTCACTAATACTAGCAGTTTCATTCCTATTTATTCTTATGTTCTACAATCTTTGATGGAAAATGTTTTTCATTCTAAATAATCCAAATTTTCTGTATTTATCGAGAATTGATCAATGATTAGAGTACCTAATTATCCACCAAATAAAGAGTGATGACTCATGCACTCTAATCTCATCTAAAACCTTGAATACCACTCAACTAATTTGCTGGTTCCGACAAAGATAAAATCTTCAAATAAATTTGAAGCACACCTAATACCAAACAGACAGAGACTGAAATGGAATCGTGTGGGTTCTCTGATGAGATCACAATACTAGCCATGCTTTGACAGGAACGGTGACAAAACTAAATGTCTCACAAGAAAGATATAGCTGCGAGCCTGTGGTGAAAATCTTTAGACCTAATAGTTTGAAGGCTTTCAAGTTACATGCATATATATTACCAGTCGTCAAAGCACTCAAGCTTCCATGGCCAACCACATGTCCCTGTATGCGTCCATTAGCTCAGTTACCCTAAGCAGGGGCGGATCCACAGTGGGGTCGTCGGGGTCGAACGACCCCTTGGAAACCATGGAAACAACCTTGAAGCTCCCATATGCGACCTCTTGGAGCTGGGGTCGTCGGGGTCGTCAGGAAGAGGAAGAAGAAGACTCGGCAGGAAGAGGAAGAAGAAGCAGCTCGCGCGACGTGCAGGTTCTGTGTAGAGTTTCTGACCTTTAACTCCCACTTCACAGAGACAAGAGAGAGAGAGAGAGGGAAGGAAAGTCCTCGGGGTGGTGGTGATGTAGACCTTCGTCGGGGTAGTGGTGTGGGTGTGCGTGGGTGTGGATTCGATCGGAGAGAGTGAGAGAGTTAAAGAGTGAAAAAGAGAGAGAGAGAGAGAGAGAGAGAGAGAGGAGAGTTCGGGGAGATGAGAAGGAGGACAATGGGGACTTGCCCCGTGGCAAGTTGTGATAGGTAGGAAATCCCAAAAAGGGATCCGGATAGGGTAAGTAAGTGGGGACCAAATTGTAAACTTCACTTAACTGTAGGGAAATTGTGAAATTACAAGGAAATCTTTGGGGAGGGGTTTTACAGAAACCCTTCTCAACACTTAAAAGCAAACTGCGTGCTTTTAATCAGGTTTGGCTCTATAATTGAACTTGTAACCATGCCTTTCCCTATGACGGAATTGTGATATGCTTTGCCAGATATTCACAAGGAATTCATTTTTCTTTTTCCAATTGCAAAATATTAGTGAACAAGTTGTTTCTTCTATGAGAGATCCAAGCATAATGGTTGGGTAGATGCAGATGAGGAAATCAGCAGTTGCTGTATTTGGCACAGTAAGATATTAACTCTTACATCTAAATTGAAAAACATGAAAATTTCCTAGTTCTCAAGGTCTCACGTGCATGCTTAGATACATTTGTGCTTCATCATATTTGTGTGTTTGATTCCGAGAAGGCCGACAAGTTGAAGCAATCTCTTCCTCCATGTTTGAACGTTCAGGACCTTTGAACAAGGATTTTGGAGTAGCTGGTTGCGCTATCCTACCAAGACCCGATGAAATGACGATATGCATGCCGTTTCTGTTAAAAAAAAATTTCGCGCTGCGCGCGCTATCCTTATTGACCCCCCAAACATTATTTCCTGGATCCGCCACTGACCCTAAGGGACCATCTTCATTGTCAATGCCAATAAAAGAGCACTCACTTTCTAGGGTTTGAAGTTTTCTTCGTAGAATTAATGGCACAAAACCAAACATTATTAGCATGCATGGACAAGTTGATCTGGAAATATTTCAAAAGTCCCCGACGCCTTTATTCCTAGACAGTGAGACAAAGATTTGGCACACGTAAGTGGTGGAAATTTTGGTATACAAAGTGAGAAAATTTTAGGGAACTTCACTATTATCCAACTTTTCATTTCCCATAATTATCTTGCATGTTATGATGTTAAACTAGGAAACAGGACGGTTTAATTTTTTACATGATATTGAACGTATAGCTACTGAATAACATGTATCCAACAAAAAATTAAGGGAGTAATTAGGTTTTCATCCTTATTTTTACTACTCTATTGATTAAAACCTTATTACTTTTCAATTTTTGATCAAGGTCCTTTGTATTAATAATATCATTAATTATTTCAATAATAAAATATTTTTTATTTATAAATATATTCATTTAATATTAAAAATGTTACAATTAATATATTTATATTTATGGCTAAATTTTTTATCATATATTTTTATTTTTAGTTTGTACCCATTTTTAATTTGCAACCCTTTTTTAATTTGTACCAATTTTCCTTTCAATTTTAATTTGTACCCATATATTAATTTCTTTTTGTGCCCATATTTTTTAAAGTTTTATTTGTATTGTACCCATATTTTTTTATTTATTTGTACCCATTTTTATTTTTGCTAAATGTACCCATTTTGAAGAATGTGCCCATGTTTTGATACAATAATTTTTTGGTTATTTTTTATGAATGTACCCATGTTTACACACACACACACAATAGTATATTTATATTTTAATATTTTTAATCCCACAAATTATGTTTTTTATTTAAAATCTCATTAATATAAACAACTATAATTTTAATTTTTAGTTTAAAAAATATAGTAACATACATAGAAATAAATTATCAATTAATTTTAGGGACTTGGATCAAAAATTGAAAACCAACAAAGTTTCAGTCAAAGATTGTTCATAACTAGGGACCGCATCCAAAGTCTCTCCAAAAATTAACTCTTTCCACAAAAATTAAATTTTCTTTTATATTATGAGGATACAAGCTTCTAGTATCCATTTTTCAAGAAAAAGAACGTCAAGCCTACATATGTGAAAAATGCTTTTGATTGTTCTAGTGGATTTGAGGTCACTAAAGATATTATCAAAAGAAAAAATGATAGTTTTGTGATTGAATAATGATGATTAGCCTTAACAAGACCAGAGAGTTGGAGGAGACTGAAGTCAATATAATAAACAAATGAATCGGGTGTGCTTTCTCAATCAATCTCACAAACTCAAGGGGCCGGAGAGGGAAGGTAAGTTGCATGCAAAGTTTTCATATACGTACGTGACGTGAGTTGGATTCTTTCACAGACTCTGTTGCAATTTTCCAAGTGCAAACGCGGTTTGACAATCGGCACCAACTTATTTTGTTCTTTTTCCAAGTTTTGTTACTCAGTCTCAGCTGTATGTTGTGTTAAGAAAGTTAAAAAATTTTGCATGGGTTTACTTTGCAATGTAAATTTTAGGGTAAAATCTCGAATATTTTTTTATGATTTAGAATAGGTTGTCCAAGCTAAGTATAACGTCATCTCACTCATACGTGAATGGACATATTAAAAGTGTGACTCCTACATCGGGATCTCTCTCATTATTTCCAATTAATTTTAAATTTAAACTTCTACTAAAAAATATTTCTCGGAACAAGATTAAAAAAAAAAAGACAAACAAATAGTGTTACATTAAATCGCATCTTCATGAAGTGTTGTGTTGCATGGGAGAAATAGTGTGACATAAATAATGAAAGTGTAGAGCGTTTGCCCACTATATATATTTTTATGGGGTCGTTGAAATTAGGTTAAAAATATTTGGCCCAACTTAAAATTAATTAAATACCCACATCAACCTGCATATAGCCACGACTTTGACAAAGTAATTAGCCGACCATATGGTGTCCACCGTCTTCAACCTACACCTTTTAGATATTGCAGTGTACCATGTATGTTTTATTTAATTTTTAAAAAAAAAGACTGGCTGGTGTCTTCGTTTTTTAGAAATTTGAAAGATTTGAAGAGGCATTTTAACTTCTTCATAACCACTATTGCATGATTTACCAGTAACAAAAATTGAATTCAAAATAAATTTGTAGAATGAACATTTTTGTTTCGTATAGCATGAAAATGAGATTCGAACTATGTCTTTAAATATTGAGAAAATACATAATAAAAATTTTAAAAAAATTGTTTAATGGATAAGGTGGATTGAACTTTTTCGAGAATAATGCTTGAGAAATAAAATTTTGTAAATCAAGTGATATGAATGTTAATTATTAAATTATTATTTAAGAGTGATTAACATGTTTATTGTTATAGCCGGGGTATTGAGTGAACCAATAAATATTAAGAAAAACTAATGAAAAGAATTTAAAAACTTTGAGTTTTAACGATAAGGACAAAATGAAGACTAAATTGAATAGTACAATATTGACTTTTTAGTGTAAAAATGTGGTTTTTCGTTAAAGTGAACAATACCATGAACTTTTTGTTAAAGTTCTCAAAGAAAAATTAATGAAAAAGATTTGAAAACTTTGAATTTTAACGATAAGGACAAAATAAATAGTAATTTGAATAGTTGTAACATGGAGCTCGATGGGACAAACTCAAAACCGTGTCTTGACGTGTCCCAATCAACCTTGCATAAATAGTTTTAACGATAAGAACAAAATAAATAATAATTTGAATAGTTGTAACATGGAGCTCAATGGGACAGACTCAAAACCATGTCTTGACGTGTCCCAATTAACCTTGCATAATATTGGAAGGTCACAAATCGAGAAAGGGTTGAGAGCGGATGGGCTAACTGTCTTCTTTTGGGGTATGAGAAAGGATAAAGGTTATGGGTCGACGTGGGGAATACTCTTGGGCCAATTTCTATAGAAGTAAAAGAACAGAGAAGTGAAAGCAGATATTGGGAAAAATTGAACCTCTTAGGCATTCATGTGCTGAATAAAACAAAAAGTCCAACATCAACTACCTTACAAAACAAATTACAACTTATATAGTATGGTTCTACTTTTAATTGTGTTGAAGTCTTTTGCATAAAAAACTCACACCTATTGATTGCATAAGCAATTAAGTGTGGACAATATCGATACTATTAGTGGTGGACTGCGGTCTGTCTCTCTGAAACTTTAACATAGTATTAGAGAGGGCTTTCATATCTTGCCCAAATTATTGGGTTCACTTCCAAACATGACCGATGTAGCTCCACGTTTGGCCAACTCCAAAGTGGTCTGACGTGTTGAATAAAGCAAAGACTCCCATGCCATCTTACATAACAAATCACAACTTATATCAAATGGTTCAACTTTTAATTGCATTGAGATCTTTTGCATAAAAACCTACACCTATTGATTGCACATGTGATTAAGGGGTGGTTTGGGAGTGAGGTGCTTAAAAAAAAAGCAACCATGAAAAAAAACTGTGAGGATTTTAGGTGTTTGGTAAACAAAAAAAAAGGCTTATTTTGGAAGCTGATGTGAGAATAAGTTGAAATCAAAGGAAAAAACTGAAGCTGCTATTTGCAGCTTTGGAAAACTGGTTTTTTTTCAAAGCACACAGAGCTACAGTGCTCCTTTAATGAAAAGACCCACTATCAGACTGCTTTTTTTTCCAAAATAACTTTTACAAAAAAGTTTACCAAACGCTCTGCTGATTTATTTTACAGCCGCTTATTCTCACAGCACAGCCGCTTATTCTCACATCAGCTTTTTTTCAAAGCACAACAATACCAAACCAGCCATAAGTGGGGACAATAACGATGCTATTAGGGTCACCATGACTTGTCTCTCTAGAACTTTAATATTTTTTTTTATACATCGATATTTTTACACTAAGAAGAATGGGAGTTAGGTTAAGCTGCACAATAAACAACTTAATTTGGTATCAAATTCGTCATCCACGATATTCGAATTTAAGACGTCTTGTTTCCAAGTGAAAATGAATACCATCAGTTGCATGAAAGTTTTTATGTAACACTAATCTTTCAACTCCTGTCTACAAAAAAAATATATCTGGTAAAATTCATGGACTCTCTAATTCAAAATATCTGATTCTAAAATGTTTTCTCGGCATCTAAGCTTTCATGTTGTGGGGTTCGTATTTTGCGGGAAAGAAAGAACTGAAACAAATCAAATCTGATGAGGATCGAATCAAATCGAGTTCCAAATCCCTCCAAGACATTTACCGGTTTCGGTCGAGACACTGTTCACACCAAAAAGGTACACAACACCCGGCATGTGCTATGATTTGCTTCTTCACAACTCTAGACGACCATTTTGTGTATTGGTTTCGTAGTCAACTATGCTAGCAAGGTACTTGTCTAAATAGGGTTTGGCAACATTCACATACGAACACTGTCTGAACCGTTTATTAATCTAATAATTCAAAAGTGTTCGTATGTCATATCCATTCGGATGCCGAAATTTCCCAAAAATGCATGAATCAAGAACTAGAAACTAGAGTATATTGCAGGAGAGATTCTCTTTCAATACCAATGTATAATCTCATTGGCATCGTCACTCCGTTGAATGTTATTGCATGTTCAAAACTTACTCTAATTATTCAATAAATATTTGTCATATGACGTCATCGGTTACATGATACTGCAATCATTCATGACATGACTTGAAGTGAGTTTTCGCGATTGAAGGAGATACAGAAAGGAGGACGCGTCTGTCGACATTTCTCCAACCCAAAAGAGAGAGGGTACAGAAAAGGCTGTATACCCAGCTCGCCTAAACAGTAGAAAGTGACTTTGTATTTCTACCTTGGATACTGAAAGCCTTGTCTTTTTTCCTCTGTCACCGTCCATTTAGAATTTATTGGCATCTGGCAAACGTAGCATCAATCTTTGCGACTCATTTGGAACACACACGAAATGGCAAATACAAGAAGAAAAAACAACAGTTCCGATGTGAACTCGGCAAAAGCATTATTTCGGAATGATTCGTTATTGCGATTCCAAGCAATTACTTTCCTCTAAGCAATGCAAGAACTATATTGTGACATACATTTAAGGGTACAAACTAATTCCGAGTCCAAATAATTTTGAAAACATTTCGTCCGATTCGAATCCAAAATCGATAATTCTAAAATTCAAAAAAATGGGGAAACCATAAAAACAATTTGTATAGGAATTGAAATACATTTAATATTTTGAATTCGATCTGAAATTTCAAGACTTGCATAACTCTAGTACACACTTAATTATTTACTTATTGACTTTGTAACACTTAATTATTTACTTATTGACTTTGTACTTAAATAAGTAACTATCTTTTTCAATTACAACTCCCTTCAATATATTACTCCCACAAAAAAAATTGAGAACTATAAAATTTTATGGTTGCAGAGAGAGCCATGGGATGATATATTTTTTTCCTCTTGGTAAAACTCCCATAATTTTGAAATGAAATAATCCAATTTCAAAAATACCAAATTCGACACGAGTATATGGAATTCAAAATTTCGATTCTGAAATTGAAATTGATACGCGTTTACACAACTTTTTGAATTAGAAAAAAGGTGAATTATTGAACCGACAAGTCAGTACAGTTAAATGATATATATATATATATATATATATTTTTTTTTTTAACAAACGATATTATACAGGCTCCCGTGGCCCGGACTACTGCCTCTATTAGGCGAGGACAACCTACACTAAAGGGAAGGCGGGAGGTTTGACCTTACACTGTGCTAATAATAATGAGGCTAACTTTATCTCCGAGGAATTGAACTTAAAACCTTTCATCGACGAATTGAACTTAAAACCTCTCATTTACTACCCGGACAAAAAAAGCATATGGCCTACATTTTCCACGTGTCACCATCTCACAATCCCGCTATCCACCTCCATAGACCAAGTCCTCCGCCCCCTCGGCGTCGAAGTCTCCGTCGGTTCCAATTCCATAAACCTCACTCTTCTACGACTCGTCGATGGTGGCGGCGTCGGCGTCCCCACCCTCATCTCCGAACCCGAACTCGAACTTGCCGACGACGACACACCCCCGCTGAAACAACCAAACAGATTCATGACAAATCTCCTCAACCCACCGCTCTGTCTCCGTCTTCCTCCATTTCTTGACCACGAAATCCTCCTCGCAGCTCCGCCGCCGCTAAACCCGCCGTCCATCTCCGTATACACTACCGGCATCTCTCTCTCGGCGCCTCTTCTCCCCCCACTAAATCTCCCCACCGCGAATCCGCCGCCTGGCAGCCTCCAGATCGTCAGACCAGCGTTTTCGTCCTCTTCCTGACCTCGACCCTGACCCGTATCGGGCGTCGAATCGGCCGGTAGCTCGTGCCTGCATACCGGACATGAATTCCGGAGCGTAAGCCACGGCAGTATACAATCGGAGTGGTATATATGCTTGCAGGGCATTTCCTGAGCTTCGGTGTTAACTTCGAACGGTTCTTTACAAACGGCGCAGTGATGCCCCGCCATTATGTGAGCCTCATCGAGCTTGATCGTCGGCATCGACTCAATCGCCGACTTCGACGCCGGTCTCTGCTCGCATCGCCCGATTCCATTGATTTCGAACTGCGATAGCTGTTCAAGTAGGCGGTCGAACCTAGACCCGAGAAGAAACTCGGACATGCTTGTAGGCAAGGGTCGGAGCCCCGAGCCGCTACCGTCGTCGTAAAAGAGCTCATATCCGCGGCCTTCCTCGGTGGTGGCGGCGCCTTCGGCCGTTGTTCCGCGGAGGACGATTACCGGATTGAACGGCGAGCGGTCGCCGTTGTTTCGTCTAACTCTTCGGGGGGCGGACGGAACCGAAGCGGTATGATCCGGACTGGAAACCGAGCGGTTGTTGGCTCCAATCATGTACATCGAGGCAGCTGAAAACCTCCTGCTGCGGCGCGAGTCCACGTTTCCGGAGGAGGTCGGGTTGTCGATCGCCTCTACGAAGCCACTCTCGCAGTCCGAGCACACCACTGAGGAGGATAGGGCGGAGGCGGTGGAGACGTCGGCGTCGTTGAAAACCCTAACGAAATGCCTACAACTGTAGCACCAGTAAGACGGCGTCGCCGCGGACATGCAGAAGATCAATCAACGCTCCCTCAATCGGAAAACAAAACTCCGCCGTTGAAAGTCCGAATCGGAACGAAATTCGATCCGAGAAAATGCGAATCTTCCCAATCGTAAATTATTGTTTGGGAGACGGGAAAATGGACAAAAACCCCGAGAGAAAATTTTGTAAAGGTTTTTTTTGGGGAAGGCCAAATTTGATATTTTGCGTGTTGAAAATACGAAGGCAGAAAGATTTATGGACGTATTAACGGCAAAACCGCGTGGTGAGAACTCTCGCAAGTTTCTGACACGTAACGACGTTTAGTCAGCGTTAGATATCAGTCGGTCGAGTTGTGGAGGAGACGGCGCGTTTCGAGGATGAAACGGAACGGAGTTTCAGAAGCCGCGGGAATAGAGGCCTGCGCCGAGCCGGCACGAAATCTATAAGGCTTGAAGGTTTCACATTGTTCTAAACAGTAAACTGGCTGACGTGGCGAGACATTTCTAAACTGGGATTTTTTTTTTCTTTTGTTATTCTATTTATGGGGAAAAGGAGTTATTTCTGTTTTTTTTTTTTTGGTGGAAAAGTGTAATTTCAGTTGGAGTACACAGAATATAGTTAGGTAAATTGAAACGTATTAAATTTCTCTTGTAAGATCCATTCATTATTCATTTTGTAATTTCTCTTGTAAGATCATTTACACGCATTTGAATTTGGGTTTAAGAGTGTACTTGTGGCAGATCCTATCCATTTAAATAGTAAATTGTGAACAGTTACTGTCATAGCTATTATTATTTTTTGTTTGTACCATACTTAGGGCTTTCGTATTTAGATCTCGTATAAATACTTGGGAGACTCAAATGTAATTATTTAATAAATGAATGGGCAAATATGTAATAAGTGAGGAGCTCTTATTCTATAAAAAGACCCCTCACTCTCCTCATTAGGGGAGGCCAAGATTGAAGCCATGGGAATAGAGCATACAGAAAATAGGCTAGAGAGCACACTGCCTCTAGCCTTCTTGTATATTCACCATTCAGAGTGAAACAATATCAACATCAGTGTGGACGCAGCCCAAACATTAGGGTGAACCACGATACATCTTGTGTTCTTTACTTTCTTGCAGATTCACGGTCGGATTTTCGTTGCTCCAAGACCCCTCCGGTTTTGTGCATCAACATTTGGCGCCGTCTGTGGGAATCGACATGAAAAGTTATGTCGGTTCTCTCTCAATTTTTCACCTCTGCCGTGAATCTGCAAAAACAATTAAAAACCCCCAACGCTCAAATCTCCGCCATATTGAGTAGGGAAGGCTGTGAAGCCAAAAGTCCATCTCTGTCTCTCTGCTTCTTCCTTCATTCCAATGGTTGCGGTCGCTCTCAGGAACCCTAGGTCCAGGCGCATCCTCCCCTACTCCTCGCATATCTACTTGTGCGGCCGATGATCGATCGCCGCTGCCGGTTCTCCGCAGCTACGCCTGCAAGTCGATCCTAAAATGCAAACTTGTGAGCAAAAATGACAGGGACGACATCAAAAACAACTCGGATTCCTCATCCGCCGCCATGTGGGGCATTCCCCTTCTAGGAAACGACGAAAAGGCCGACGTCGTCCTCCTTAAGTTCCTCCGCGCCATGGGTTCCTGCTGCGGTTCCAGATCCAGGCCACCTCACCGTCAAATTCCAAGATTCAAGCCTTCAGACATTTCCTCCATCTGGGACACAAGGGAAGATCTCTGGTGGTGCCCTCCCTCTTTGTGATGCCGATGACACGTTTTCTAAACCTGTATCTAGTTCTGATGAACCCCAGCAAGGTGGTTGGCTACGGGTATTCTCTGAAGCTTTTCTCATTCCAACGACTCTAAAACTGGTCTGCACAAATGGGCCCTCCTCTAAAAACCAAAATTCAAGCTTTCAATTCTCAAATGGGTTCTTTTCGTTTTCTTCTCGTCGGCCATTTCCAGCTCAGAAGCTCCCAGTCAGAATCAGAAGGTCGGTGATTGTTTTTGCAAAGAAGAACATCAACAAGGAGAAGAAGAAGGAAGACAACCACAACTTTGCATCGAAACCAGATGAGGCCACTGGGCATTTCCCTGAATCTGTGCTGCTTAAACAGAAGAAAGTTCAGGAAGATGGTAACCTTCTCCCTGAGTTTACAGATGCCGAAGAAGAGAAAGTGTATGAATTTTTTAAGCTTCAGCTGCAAAGCGATTTGAATGAGGAATGAATGTGCCACTATGAGTTGGTTTATCTGATTCATGAGAAACATGCAGAAGAGGTTGGGAGTGTCAAGCAAGAAAATCACGTGAGGTAGGATAAGCAAGAAAATCATCAACCAGCTCAGCTCCACCCTCAGCACAACTGTTAAGAAATCCATTTTTTTTAGAAAGCAAAAGTGGAATAAAAGAAAAAGGGAAGAAAAGGAATACAGAAAGGAAACAACTAGGATTAAACTCTTACTTTTGTCGACTACCAAAGAAGACGCCCACACTTTCATCATGCATGTTCCCATTTTGAAAAACACACCCGGAGAACATGCAAACGTATCAAAGTATGAGAGACCATGCCTGCTGACCAAACCTGCATTCACGTGAAGGTTTCTTCCAACAGTTGACCGCTGAGGTTGATGTGAAGGGAGAAATCTTGTTGTCGCCAAGTCCCATCAGTTTTTCTTTGAATGATGTGATTTACTTTTCTTATCTTTTGGAGACATCTGTATAAACCCACCAGATGGTAATAAAAAATAAAAAAAACAGCAAACCCAAAATAATAGGCTTGAATGTTATGTGGAGGGCGAATACTCATATGCCAAAAAGAGCCAGGCCCTCTATTATCACCAACCAAGTGATCAAAAGTACGTCCAGTACTCCAAAATTATTCAGCAGCCTGCCGCTATTATCACCAACCAGGTGATCAAAAGTACACCCAGTACTCCAAAATTATTCGGCAGCCTACCACTTTTATCACCAACCAGGTGATCAAAAGTACGCCCAATACTCCAAAATTATTCGGCAGTCTGCCGCTATTATCACCAACCTTTGGCAGTCTGCCGCTATTATCACCAACCAGGTGATCAAAAGTACGTCCAGTACTCCAAAATTATTCGGCAGTCTGCCGCTATTATCACCAACTAGGTGATCAAAAGTACGTCCAGTACTCCAAAATTATACATGAGCATCACTCATGTCAAATCATACATAAACATTCATGAGCATCACTCATGTCAACATTCATGAGCATCACTCATATAAACATTCATGAGCATCACTCATGTCAATCAGCTTCGAAAGCTTCATTTACGAAGCTCCGACTTCAAAGCTTCGTTTACAAAAGCTCCAACTTCAAAGCTTCACTTTCAAAGCTTCACCTACAAAGCTTCAGTGCATGGTATACAAAGACCGCCTCCGAACAACCGTCACTTCGGCCCATACATGGATTAAATTTGAAGTCTCCAACCAACATACTCTATTGATTGAAGACTTGGGGGACTACACTATGTACCATATATTGGGCTTCCGTAATTGGGCCTCATGAAAAATACTTGGGGGACTTAGCCCATTATTTATGTACTGAGGAGCGAACCCTTATTCTATAAAAGGGACTCCCTCACTTTCATTAGAGAGCACTCATTATTCATGTATTGAGGAACGAACCCTTATTTTATAAAAGGGACTCCCTCACCTTCATTAGAAAGAGACTCTTAGCCCATTACTTATGTATTGAGGAGCGAATCCTTATTCTATAAAAGGGACTCCCTCACCTTCATTAGAGAGTATCGCCTCTTGCTGAGCAACCGACTTGCCACAAGCATCACTCATAACCCATCACTTATGTATCGATGAGCGAGCCTTTATTCTATAAAAGGGACTCCCTCACCATCATTAAAGAGCATCGCCGCCTGTTGAGCAACCGCCTCGTCGCGAGCATCAACTCTAACCCATCATTTATGTATTGAGGAGTGAACCCTTATTCTATAAAAGGGACTCCCTCACCTTCAATGCCACAAGCCGAGCCAACCAAGGCAACATAAGCCACAAGCCGAGCAGCCTCGCAACATGTGCTACTTCTAGTTAAGCATCATTTCACATTGAGCACCACCTCATATCGAGTATTCAGTTCTAGACAACATCTAGTTACTTCGGTCCACACATGGACTGAATTTCAAGTCTCCAACCAAAAGACTATCTTGACTGAAGACTTGGGGGATTACTGTTTGTACCATACTTAGAGCCTCCGTATTTAGATCTCGTATAAATACTCGAGGGACTCAAATGTAATTATGTAATAAATGAAGGGGCAAATATGTAATAAGTGAGGAGCCCTTATTCTATAAAATGACTCCTCACTCTCCTCATTAGAGAGGCCAAAATTGGGGCAATAGGAATAGAGCACACAGAAAATAGGCTAGAGAGCATATTGCCTCTAGCCTTCTTGTATATTCACCATTCAGAGTAAAACAATATCAACATCAGTGTGGACGTAGCCCAAACATTGGGGTGAACCACGATACATCTTGTGTTCTTTACTTTCTTGCAGATTCACGGTCGGATTTACATTGCTCCAAGACCCTTCCGGTTTTGTACATCAACATTTTTTAAATTAATTTAACAGTTGAGGTTAATTTAGAATATGTTGATATGATTATGCTACCATGCATCCATTGTTAATAGTATTTACCATGGATCTGGACTTGGGGCTAAAATCAATGTGTCTGATGGCAAGTAGGGATAGGCAAAATACCCGCAGTTATGGGTAACTGAGGTTACCCGCCCATTTAAACTTCATGGTTACTGTTATGGGTAACCGTTTAGATAAATAAACGGTTATGGGTATAACCGTTTACCCGTAAAATTTAAATTGATGGTTATGGGTATTAACTACGGTTATAAACGGGCAACGGTTTACCTATTTATTTTATATATGTAATGTTGAAAAAATAAAATTATATATATATATGCGGTTGTTTGACAGGGATGGGAAGTTGTGTTATTAACCCAACAATCACATCTATTCAATTTGAATGTTGCATCTTTTGATTGTTGCCGAAAAGACATGATTCTTGGTCAACAAGTGTAATCCTTCTCCTAACTATGTTCTCTATCGGACAAAACTTAAATCAATGCTATTGACTATAGTGCATGGTTTATATAGCTAATTATAATATAATGTAGCTCGTTAATACTTTACATTATGGGTTAAATAACCAAATAATACTATCTTTTAAATAGTTTCCGTAACCCAATAATACTTAGCAAATATTATATTACCTTCATTGGTAATAGTTAAAAATATTGTCCGTAAACTATTATTTCAATTATTGGAATGATATAAGGACTTAAAAAATTACAATACAGAAATGTATGTTGAATGTACTTATAAGTTATAACGGTGTTTAAATGTCAAAAAAAAAAGAAAATCATGACAATTTTTATTTTATTTTCAAGTTGTTAAAAAACATGTAGACGGGTGAAAAAGAGGTAATGGTAAAAAATAAAGAAAATAAACGGGTTAAAAAGGGTAAATAGGTAAACGGGTATTAAATAGTTACGGTTAAATGGGTATGCGGTTATGGGTATGGTTAACTGTTTATAAACGGTTATGGGTATGAGTATAATCGTTTAGGTAATTACCTAACAGATAAATGGTTATGTGGGTATGAGTATAAACGGTTGGGTAAATAACCGCGATTACCCATCCGCCATAACCGTTGTTCATCCCTAATGGCAAGGCTCCATGAACTACGGTGTGTGTGAAATGTGATATTTATTTATTTATTATTTTTTTTTAGAATAGCACAATGTTTTGGTAGTGTATGTTGCTGACTTTTATTTTATTTTGCGGAGAAAAAACCAAAATAAAACATATAACAAAACACTTATAAAGAATAGAAACATATATTTCAGTTCAAACATAAAAACGTATACAAAAATTATTCCGTATTTTTCACTTAATGCTACGATTTAATGATATTTATCTAAATTTGTAAGTGAAATATCCTAAGGTTCGATTTTTGTCAGATACAAATTTGAATCATATTATTGTTAGGCCAATATGAGGTTAAGCTCACTATGTTGGAGATAATAAAATCATATTATTGTTAACTCATTACAAAACTAAGCCCAGATCTTTTGTTTTAATGTAGATAATATCGTTTTTATTAAAAATTCGTCCACATTTTTGTACTTTCTGATCTATTGCTAATTTGCAATCCAACCGGAGCGAGCTACGAGTGAGTGGCGGCTCGGCCGAAGATGCAACGTGGTTACGGCTAAGGAGCTGAGTCATCATTTGAACTGGTTTGTTGTCCAACACGTCATCATCATTTTGTCACATCGCACGCCTCTTTGTCTTCTTTCCATTAAACGCTTCGTTTGCTACCATTCATTATTCATTTTGTATTCTTTGTCATAGAAAACAAATATTTCAGCAAGAAAATCACTTTAATTTTTTACGATAAATAAATAAATATATAAAATATCGTCTTGTATGTTGGTCAATAATATATGTTTTGAAAATGTCAATTTTGATAGGGTCAGATGCTCTCCTTTTTGTTTGTTCAAATTTTTAATATTTTCAATTAAAAAAGATAAATTATTTTAGGTGCGGACTAGGCCCAAAAAATCAAATACCAGCTAGCAATATAACGGCCCAAGGTCTGGCCCACTATAAATCCTTCAAAATAAGTCAAGATCATTTGATCATCAATCACAAAACAAAACAATAGTACAACAAACAAACCAAATTAAGAATATAGTTAATTTAACCCTAGAGACCATCTTTTTAGATCATATTTACAGACTATGTGGTGTTACGGTTGATGGTTGGATTATTACTTAAAATTGTTAAAAATGAAATCCAACCATCAACAACTGCATCGTTTAGTTTACAAAATATGATATAAAAAATGATCTCCCTAGCATTTTCCTTTTGATTAATTAGCAATTCTGTTGACCCTAGAAACTACAAAGCCTACGTGGCGCGCAGGCCGAGTAATCTATAAGCTAACTACGTCCTTCGGTGATTGCAGGGCGTGCCAACTCGTCGGCCGAGCTCGGCTGAGGAGTAAATTTGTTGATGTTGCTTTGGGTGCGCGGCTAACTTCTGCGTCTTGCGATTGCGGCCGGGAAAGGAACACGTCTCGGCCTCTTGGGCTCTCGAACCTGAAGACAAGGTTACTATTCTTACGAAGTTCAATATCAAATTCGGCTTTCAATGTGCCGAACGTAATAACGTGTAACACCTCACTTTGCCAAGAAGGCTGATGAGATGACCTCGACCAATAAGGGTTCAGAAACCCTTCTCGACCGAGACTTGGATAGGTAATCAACCGTTCTCGCCGCAATGCTGTTGATGCCAACGGAAGATACTGCGAGACCGATTGATTCTACGGTGACAGAGCTATCTATGCCGACTTAAGATATCACCGGTTGCTTCCACAGTGCTGTTGATGCCAACGGAAGATGTGTCAGCGAAAAGGAAAAAGAAAAATCACAAGTTGTGAGAATTTGCGCAGGGCAATTTTGTGTTGATTTGGTTGGGGTTTTTTAATGGTGCGCAACCCTCTCTACTTATAGTGAAAGTTACACCCCTCTGCTTGGCACAACTTGATACTCTTGGAGAGTCCTAATTGGATTCTGTCTTGTGGAGTTGCATCTGGTTGTAAATTATATCTCATATCCCTTAGCCAAGGATCATATCCCTTTCTGCCGATAAACTTCCCGCCTTGAAATATGCCAATAATATGCATGTACGGCTAAACAACGCCAAGCATGCGGCTTGGCATCCTTATCTTCATGCATGCGCAAAAATCTATACCAATCCATAAACATTCACTAATAATGCAGTAATGCATTAGGATTCTTTATAAAATGGCCTAATGCCCCACCATCCTACGAACAAATTGGGGTTTTAGATAAAAACTAGGTTTAATAAATTATGATTAAAATCCCAACATTATCTCAATCATAATTTATTTCAACCACTTTGTCGTTCAATGGCCTAAAACCTTGCTCATCCGACGGCCTTGATTGCTTGGGCCGCTATTGTAAAAATGGGTCCAAACAAATTCAAAGTCCCAAAATCAGTTGCAAACAAAATCATCGGCATTTGCAATCATATACTTTATTCAACAATTCAAGAAATAATAATTAATTAACCAAATACAAATTAATTTACCCCAACTAAACTAATATTCATACGTCCACACACGGCAGTCCACAAAACAAAGAAGTGCATCTTATTCTTTCATCGTCTTAGGGTTAAAGATACTCACCATCTTCCTAAACTGATCGCCAAACGAAGTATACGAAACGGTCCCATCGTTCCCAGCAAGCACTTTGTACTTGTCCTTCCTTGTGAAGTTGGTGCACTCAAACCCTAACGTGGAGGCCAAGATCCTCTGCACGTAATTCGCAACATCATGAGGGCTTTTCCCAGATGAACACGTGGCTTCCACAGGCAACTGGTTCAAGAACGTAACTTCGTAAACTGGCCTAGGGTTCATGAAGAAGAATATGGGGTCCAAAGCTTTCCAGCCCCTTGCTGTCGTTGCATGGAAAAACCCTACCCTGTAGTTCATGGCCACCGGGACGATTCGGTTTGTAAGCTCAGCAAAGAGTGCACTAAACCTCAAAAGAAAAGGTTCACGGCACGTCGTTCCTTCGGGGCAAACAACCAAGTCCCCTTTGGTTAGTTCAAGCTTGATTCTCTCAGCATCGACGTGCCGAACACGAGTTAATCGAACGGTGGGGATTGGGGATAGGAGCTCTGATAGTCGAGAGATAGAGTATGTGACTGCTGGAATCCTACGTTTGAGTACGGTGGAGAGTATAACGGGGTCCATTAGGGTTCGGTGAGTGCAGACGAATAGCACGCCTGAGTTTCCACCGGAGAAGGGCGGTGGTGGTTTGCCTTTCACAATGACTTTACCACCAAATAGTTGAGACATGTAGGGTATAACCCTCATTGGCAATATCAATCCCATGAATAGGCGAATGAAGGCAAGTGAGATGCCTAGGGGCATCCATAGGAGGATTAAGAGGGCGGTTGAAGGCGTAGGGCGCTTGACTAGTCGGCCGTCGTGGAAGATCACCGGGAGTGGTCGGAGGACTTGCTGTTCATCATGCTTTTTGTTGGCGATCATAAGTGGTGGGTGGATTTGTTCCTGTAGTGACAAGCCATGCATGCATAATTTACTTCATTAGTACCACACCAAGATAATTTACTTAATTAGTAAGTATGCATCGTTATGTTATGTGTTGATAATGAATAGAACAAATGGTTCAGATCCAATATGTATATATTATGTATCACGTCAGTTGTTAATAATACTATTCATTTCAAATATGTACGCACCTTGCATAGGGATAAAAATGAAGAACCAGATGATGAAGGCCTTCCCAACCCTAATGTCGGTTGTTCCTCATCCACAAACAGCTTGGCCACTCGACTGTATATGTTAACTTCACCTTTAACAAAGCCGGTAGCAAACCCAAATCGGTTTACAAGAAGCTCACTGCCAATAACTTCATCAGCTCTCAAATGCTCCTTCACAAACCTCTCCACCATAATCCTTGGCATCTTAGTCACCACAACCCTCTTATCATATGAGCTAAACACTTTCCAAGCCTCCATATCCAAATCATCCATGTAAAACTTTGGCAACACTGCACGAGACACGGACTCAATCTCTGATTTCGGAACACCAAAAACAGCAACAAAAGTCATCAGTTTAAGCCCGGCTTCCTCCATACCTATCATCTCCAGAAACCGGATCACCGGCCACATCATTAACAACACGGCAAACCGTATCAAACCTGACGCCTCAAATGCTACCAACATGAAGTAAGAGAAGGGGTCAGGATCCCTTAGAAGTGTTCCTTCGAGCTCCGAAACAATAGACTCCATTGAGCCAGTATGGGTTTGCATTTGTTTTCTACGGATTATTGTTTTTCTCGGTTTGGGATTAATTAAGACCAGGATCATGTGGTTATAAGTACTATATTTGGCTTAGGATTATGATTATTTGACGACTGGTTAGAAGAATGTAGGAATGGATCGGTTTATCAGTTTACAACAACCCTAATTACTTTATAAAATTTTCCAAGATCAATCTTTCTCTCTCTAATTTGACCCTCTGGAGAGATTTTTCAGTATGACCATCACACGAGACGGTATACCACGTTTCCTTATATAAATAATGAGATATATGTGTTAAAAGATTAATAACTTAAAAATTAAAATTTTTCACCTCTTACATAAAAACACGTGGTATATCATCTGTATTCCCATCACAACTAAAAAATTTCTCCAGCTTTTAGGTTTTTGAGGTGGATGTAACAGCAAAGGAAAAAGTATCATACGCCACGTAAATCCACTGAAAATATGGATTACTTAACCCCAACAACTTTGGTGACGTGGACGTTTAATTTGCGATACAAAAGTCCATCTGTACACACCTAATAGCAGGTCTGACTTGGTGCCTTTAGGTCACTGACTTCAACATTTTACAACGTTATTAGTGAACATGTTATTCAATCAATCTTCGTATATAAGTCTTGCAGAAAGTTTCTGTAACAGTGGCCACCCCCCGTTCATGTTGCACGGGGGCATACGAGTCCATGCCAATAGCTGGCTGATGAGGAAATTTTTGGCAGATATCGGTTTCGATTATTTTGATCTTTTGGTTTTTCCACGTTTTAGATTTTGATGTATATAGTTTTATATGGCCTTTCCTTGTTCTTAACAGATTTTTCCCATTAAGAATATGATCGCATTGTACTAATTTCCTTTTTGCATTCTCTTATTTACAAACTTGCACTCGTGATTGATGTGTTTTCTTTGCTGTCAAAATTGGAGATTTCGTAATACAGTTTACATGGACATACTACAAAGATCTCCCAGCTGTAGGTTTATAATATATAATCATCTTTTAGAACGTAGGAGGATACTAACAAAATGCCACATGTACATACTTCACAAAAGTAAAGATTCTCGTTCGTACTCAATAAAAAATTACAAAAAAAACAACAAATTAATTGAATATCTCATGTACTTTTGTTTTGACAATATTTGACTTTCATGGCCTGCTAGTTTAAACAGGTTTATGAATGAACATGTTAAGGAAAGATAACTTAGGTTAAAAGTCAAGTAAAAACAAGAGGATTCATATCCTTGGAAATGGTTTTGCAATGGTAACAAATCTTCAATATATCTTCAATATCAAGTTTTTGTGTTGATTAATGGGGTAAGTGGAGTTTAATCCTTGGCATAGTTCAACTTTTCATAAAAACCTGGTACAAGATAAAATTTTTTAATTAGTCCCTTGACTGGATGTCCACCTCAGAATTAACATTAAAACTCATATTTCATTGGATTTAATGTCTTTATGTGTATTTTAGTTCCTAAAATACCCCCACAATTAATATTTGATTTGAGGGCTTCATTTCCTCCTATAAAATAAGAAATTCAGATACATACCAAATAAGAAAACGAAAGTATTGATTAGAATTCAAAAAGTTTCATATCACAACGAAACAAAACTCTAGAAATCAAATTTTAATGAATACATCATACCAAATAAGTAAATAATGTATCTAAATCATGGTACCTATATCACAGTACCTATAGCATGGCACCTATATCATGGTACCTAATACATGGTACCTGCAAATTAAAAAAACATTATTAGAATTTTAATGTACCTCAACCATGGTACCTATGTTGGATTAATGTACCTCATTTCTATAGTGCGCCAAAATATAGAGGAGCGAATGGCATGAGAACCATTTGAAACCATGTGCAGTACACATATGCATATCATATACAAATATTGAACTAATATATCAAGTATTCCACAAACAAACAACAAATCCTAACAAAAACCCATGTACACGATTTTAGTGAAAATGCTAAACTTCCTAGACAAAGAAACGAATCTGCACAACACCATAGAAGAGGACGATGAAAGATTCATACAATTGAACTTTTATGTTTAAAATGGACAAAAATTGAAAATATATTAAGTAATAATTGCACACTCTTAACTCAGCATTTAAAATTTGTTATTGTCCATAATCACATATGGGCAATGTTGGAAAAATAGAATCAATAAAACCACCAAAAAAATAAAAGCTGACATGGATAATATATATTGACATGGATGTCTAGTCAAAGGACTATAATCAATATTTAATCTTGTATAAGACATTTTTCTAATTATAATCTTAAGCAAGGATTAAAATCACATTTACCATTGATTAATATGTCAATAACTCAAATAGGATAGTAATAAATCCGGAAAATATATCAAATTCGCGTAGGTCATACCTAACAAATGTCCTGTAGAATTCAAAGGAGGAGGATATACAGAACTCAAATCACTAGTTATATTGAGAGTAAATTGTACAAATGGTCCCTTAACTTTAATCAAATTGGAGCAATGGTCCCTCAACTAAAAATCCATTACCATTGGTCCCTCAACTTATCAAAATGTGTAGCTATAGTCCTTTTCATCAATTTTGTCAAAATTTTGTCAAAATAAGCTATGTTGGAATGACCATTTATATAATTAGGGTCCCTTAACTCATCAAAGTGTATAATTATGGTTATTTTCGTCAACTATGTCAAAAAATTTGTCAAAACGAGTTATATTGGAATGACCATTGCTACAATTGGGTTAAAGTTAAAAGACCATTTCTCCACTTGAATTAAAGTTCAGGGACCAATGGTAATGAATTTTTAGTTGAGGGACCATAGCTGCACGTTTTGATAAGTTGAGGGACCAAATGTAATGGATTTTTAGTTGAGGGACCATTGCTCCAATTTGATTAAAGTTGAGGGACCATTTGTACAATTTACTCTTATATTGATCCTCAAATCAAGCTAGCCACTTGCCGTCTCCGGCTTTCGTGCGATCTCCGGCTTTCAAAGTAGGTAAGAAATTAGCAAAGCTTGCAAGAAGAATCAATTCAAAGTAGGTTAAAAATTAACCAAAAGCTAGCCATTTGCCGTCTCCGGCTTTCGTGCGATCAAGTATGCTGTTAATTTGCTTTATCAGATTGACACGGAAAATTTCTGCTCCAAGTTAGGTAATGTTGGTTTGAATAGATGATGAAAACCAACATTTCAGTTTCAGCATTATATATATAAATATACATACGCACACATACACTGAGTCTTTAACCGAAGGGATCTCCATATTTTTTAGAAAATAATGATTAGTTGTGGGCCCAAACGACATAGAACTTCAACAATCTAAATCGTTTAGTTTTCAAGTTAGCACCTCATAAATTATCCTTGCAAAATATTAGCCAAATCGTAAATATTGAGGCATTTAATTGAGCTCAATGAAATTGATGAATGCTATGGTCTAAGAAACATTGAAACTTCATTGTGACTATTGAATAGTCAAATGGTTTCGGATTGAAAATTTCATTGTGACAATTGAATGGGCAAATGAGTTTGAATTGAATTAAATTTTTGCAAGGATGACCTATGAATCGAAATTTATAACATATACGGTTCGAATCATTGAAGTTTGATGTGAAGCGAGTTCCATATTAATCTCCTTTTTTATTTATTTATTAAATTGTAGCAATGGTCTCTCAACTTTAATCACATTGGAGCAATGATTCTTCAATTAAAGGTCTATTACTATTTGTCTATCAACTCATTAAAATGTGGAGCTATGGTCATTTTCGTCAACTTCGTCAAAATTTTGTCAAAATAAGTTATGTTAGAAGGACCATTACTACAATTGGGACCCCTTAACTCATCAAAACATGTAGCTATGATTATTTTCGTCAACTTCGTTAGAATTTTGTTAAAATGAGTTATTTTGGAAAGACTATTGCTAAAATTGGGTTAAATTTGAGGGATAATTTCTCTAGTTGGATTAAAGTTGAGGGACCAATGGTAATGAATTTTTAGTTGAGGGACCATAGTTGCACGTTTTGATGAGTTGAAAGACCAATGATAATGAATTTTTAGTTGAGGGACTATTGCTCCAATTGAGTTAAAATTAAATGACCATTTCTACAATTTACTTTTTTTTTTCTTCCAAAATGGGATCCCTCTCCATAAAGGTTCTGTACATATATATAGACGGAGCATACTACAAAATCACTAATCTCGAACCCAATTTCAATTTGTGTTTCATACTTTTGAGTTCTCACCAGCTACAGTCACATCCGCCGGCTTACTCCGATACACGTGCCGACGTACGTTTTCCGGCCTGTAGGTGCGTTTCGATTGGCGTGAAGAAGTGGTAGAATATGATTAAGTTCAATTTCCCACCCAAAATAGGCCCAACATTGATAGATCAGGCCTTCAAGAGGAAAACCTTCATCCCAACCCACCAAAATGTTGAATGGGCTTAGATTTTTGGGGTTGTGCAGGAGCATCCAATTTGATATGATGACCTAAACGAAACTGACGTACAATATAACGGATTTGGATCCCATCCGAATTGAAATGGTGAGGATGGTAGGAATTTTTACATGTTTATCATTCAACGTGCATCGTGCGATCAATTTTTTTTTATAAATTAAACACAAATAGTGCCTGACGAAAATTGGGCGAACGATGTACAATGAATGACTAAAGATCCTCACAAAATGAATCTGAAGATGATCCTCTTCAACAAGAATCACTATTCACAAAGTTTTAAATATGGTTACGGTGGTGGACAAACTTCTCCATGAAACAACGTCATTGGTAGCATGTATAGTTTCGGTTACATTGAAGGGCCTACTTGATCTAATCCTTAATTCTTTTTGTTAGTAGCATGGCCAACTGGATTCTCTTCGGATTCTTGTGGTGAGGATCCTGAAAATCCGTAAATCGTATCCACAAATAAATGGATATTTTTGTTTTTCTAAAAAAGATCAAAAATAAAAAGTCTTTGGCATTAGTTCACTGCCGACTGCGAACTAACTAGGTCATTACTTTTACCTTCAATATTTCACCGACCTTTTCAAATCAACAAAGGTCACATTCACATCAACATATCTGCTACCTTGGTTGAAATCTTGCTTGAGTCCTGTGCGCAATGTTGAAAATCTAGCTAAATGATTAACGACACCAGTTTAAACTATGAGGGTTATTACTGATTTGGTATTGATGTGATTTTATAAAAAATAAGTATAAAACAAAGTTGAGTTTTAAAAGGTGTTTGGTAAACACTTAAAAAAAAACTTATTTTCATAGTTTTGAGTAAAAAAAAGCTGAAAATATGAAGCAGCAAAAACGAGTTTATTCTCACAGCACAACAAAAACAGTTTTTTTTTCAAAACATAGCAATGCCAAACCAATACTTGAACAAGGAATGAGATGCGGTAGAATGAAGAGTATTAAGTAGTTTAGAGATATACTCATAGTTCGAAGCTCTCATTTATAATTAAAAGTATTTACTGGAGACAAGATCAGAGATGCAAGAGCATATAATATAAACTATATACTATATATATACATTGACTGTAAGGTAAGCAATGAAAAAATCATTACCGTATGCAGTTGCCCTAATAAGGATAACCATCACAAGATCGTTATGGCGGACATATGGATAGCCATGAATTCCGCTTTGCCAAATTTCGAGGTTATGCCTCACGCTTTCATGTATACATATATAAATCTTTTCCTTTGATTTCTTTATTAAAATTATCCGCATATGAGTTTGGAATACAAAAGATAAGATAGATAATTAAACTGTTTTTCTCTTTTCCTTTTTGCTTAACAGATAAGGGAAATATGCTGCACAATATTTATTTTTTATTTTTTATTTAAACACCTACTTTAATTTTCTTCTCTTATATATATACACATTAGCAAAGAGCATACATTTTGTGTGTGTGAACAATTTCTCTTAATAAGTGCATATTTTTTTTAATATTACATAATTACTGTTTTGTTCTCCTTGTGTAAATATTATGTATAAAAAATGAGGCTAAAATTGGAACAATAAATATATGATTGTCATTTTCTCGAAAAAAAAAAGGTAAAATAACGATATGATTGTTATTTTGTCAAAAGGTACCAAATTACTATTTTGCCCTCCTTTTGTCAATAGTGTATATCAAAAGTGAGGGCAAACTGAGAAAAAAAAAAGAGAAAAAAGTTGACAAGCAGGATTCTCTTAATAATATACTTAATTGAATAGATATACACACTCATACATACATACATACATACATATATATATACCTTTTTTCTTCTTCTAAGTAGTTGTCGTGTTTAAGCATAATTAGGGTTTTAACCCATGAACTGCAGACATAATAATAGTTTATTTGATAAGAAGGAATGTGGAGCAGCACATATTAATGAATCCTGTGGAAGGAAGCACAGACAAGTCACGTGACCCTCCTAAACACAGAGAATATCATAATCATATGATACGATGAATGAAGCCAAGTGACTCACATATCTGCAAAATCATCGTCGTCCACTGCTATTTGCATAAATATTAATATTGTAAATGTAAACAAACTCTTGGCTGACTTGACCACTTAACTAACATTATCACCTTCTGTATTTTTTCTTCTTCTTTTTGATCGGTGCTTTTTCTGTATTTTAAAAGAAAAGAAAATAAAAAGGCATCTTTGGTTGCCCATATGGTTTGGGTTTTTGGGGTCTTGGTGGTACTGGTAAGTGGTTGCTAGGGTTTTTAGTTGCATTCAGAGCATAAATTTATATTCTCTGGGTTTTAGTGGGTCGCAGTATTAGTGAAAGTTTAAAATAAGATCATTCCATTTTATATTTTGTTGATGCTAAAATTTAGTTGAGTTTTTTTATTTTATTGGTCGAGTCGAGTTGAGATTCTATCATTCTAACTAGGAAAAAAAAAAGTACGGGTAATGTTGAGGAGATGATCAATTTAAATCATATTTTGTAAATCATATGACGTGGTTGTTGATGAGGATTATTACTTAAGTGTTGATTAACGTATTTGTTTCTTATTAATGACACATCACATGGTTTGCAAATGTTGTCCAAAAAATTGATCCACCTTGCATTAATCAGAAAAAAAATTAGAAAAGTCTTGGAAGACATTGACGAGGTGATTATAAAAGTGACACCATTGTTGTATCAAATACCTAGTTCTCCATTTAGTGGTACTTATCTTTTTGATGTTGAAAAAAATACTAAATTTTTAATCTTTCATCCCAGTTGATTATAGAAAGACAATTCATGAGTAGTTGGTATAGCGACACTGAGTCTATTTAATTAGAGAAAGTATGAGGTTAACTCAGACAAATGTGACAATTGTAATGAGAAAAAAAAGGTTACTAGCGTGTGTATTAAAGAATTCTTGTAGCCCTATATTGATCACCTTATTAATTGTTGCCTAATTAAAATCTCTCCCACTATCATGAATGTGCCTAACATGTCCTTCAATGAGTAATTGACCAGTCCTCCTAATGAATGAGATTTTAGCTGTTCTTACCGCACATAGGCATCACACTTTCAACCAAGCAGCTATGTTAGCTGGGTTCTCAAAGTCTGTCTAGGATGATTCCTGAGATGTGTTGGGTTCAAACATTTTATGTCACATCCCGGCTCGGAACGGACCACTTTCCGGGCCCGCTCTACTACTGTACACGATATTATCTGTTTTAGGCCCCGACCATGTCCTCACGGTTTTGTTTCTGGAAACTCACGAGCAACTTTCCAGTGAACCACCTATCATGGGAGTGCTTTGGCCACCTTCTCGCTTAACTTCGGAGTTCCGACGGAACCCGAAGCCAGTTAGCTCCCAAAAAGACTCGTGCTAGGTAGGGATGAGAATATACATTTAAGGATCACTCCCATGGACGATATGGGATGTTACAATCCACCCCCCTTAGGGGCCCGACGTCCTCGTCGGCACACTTCCGCCCAGGGATTAGCTCTGATACCATTTGTCACATCCCGGCCTGGGGCGGACCACTTCTCAGGCCCGCTCCACCACCGTAGCACGATATTGTCCGCTTTGGGCCCCGACCACGCCCTCATGATATTGTTTCTGGAACTCACGAACTTTCCAGTGGGTCACCCATTATGGGAGTGCTTTGGCCACCTTCTCGTTTAACTTCGAAGTTCCGACGGAACCCGAAACCAGTGAGCTCCCAAAATACTTGATGCTAGGTAGGGATGAGAATATACATTTAAGGAGCACTCATCTGGACGATGTGAGATGTTACATTTTAAGCTCGGAAACTCAAACGCAATTATAACGCCAGGAACATCACATTTTTGTACCACAAAATATTAAACCGAGAATAGTTTAGCAGACGCATATTTGTACAATATTTGTACACAAAAGTTATGCAACTAGTTAAAAGTTAGCACAACACTGTTGAGATGGTTTGATAAGGTAAAGCCGTAAGATTAAATATACCTTTCAAATTGACTCGTCATGGCAAGAATTTATTTGCAGGAGCACATGGATGGAAGTTACTTCTTATAGTTCATCTCTACCTGTAATAAACTTGAATTGCAGAACTGTTTTGGGTCCTTCTCTAACCCTCCTAACAATTGTACCTTGCAATTTACTAATTATTTTTAATTTGCTATTTATAGGGACGAATTCGTGACATCACTTTTTTACACAATTTTTGAGGTACATTTTTGTGGGCATACTTTGTAATGTGTTTCAACTATCCAAATTGTCTATCATTTAAGTATTTCCTCAAAGATCATGTGCACCAAATTACCTAAAATTGGAACCATATGACCGTTGGATTACTAGTTTAGGGTTTCTTTGTAGAACTATACTCGTCCATTTCTTCACTACAAATGAATATCTTAATGGTTTGGATTTGTTTAATTTTTTGTAAAGATGATTTATGAATGATGTTCTATAAAAAAAAGATAGTTTAAAATACATTACAGAATGTGTCCCACAAAGACGTGTGTAAAAATTATGTAAAAAAAATGGTGTCGCGAATCCACCTTCATTATCTATCTATATGAGTGCGAACATATAATTGTACTAATTGAGAAAAAAAAATTAGCAAATGAAATTTTCTATGCAAATTGTGTGACTTAATCGAACTTTTCCCTCCACTTAATATAAAATCTATCGTTGTACTAAAAAAAAAAATTCAAATTTAGATCATCACCCCAAAAAA